>NW_028327172.1:33804533-33967033 GCF_987537825.1 Furipterus horrens | reverse complement strand
TCTTCTGTGTATACACAAGACAAGTATACCCAGAAACTCTTTAAATTAAGATCAGACTCTCCTGTCTATTCTAGGCACACTTACCTCTCCTTCAGCTTCCCCTCTTTCTAACTGCAGAAGGAAGTCAATTCCTGCATCAACTGAGGTCTATTCATGTTGTGATCCCAAAAGAGCAAGAACAATCCACGGAATTCTGCCATCTAGGGTCCTAACCTCACAGCTGGGGCTTTAGCCCATTGTGCTTTATTAGTCCATCATTTCGGGATCCGGAAATGAAGGTATCTTGAAACATCTCATCTTCAGTATGAGACAGGCTGCCTTTACATTACTGTTCTCTATCGATGTTAATTAGTCAATGGCTATATCTCCATAATTTACACATAAAAATGGTAATTTCTGGACTTTCAGAAACAAGGAATTCTTTGGGCCTTTGAGGAGAACAAAAATATTATTTGTTTTGATACTGCCACCAAGTATTACAGAATTGGCTCTTTCTCCAGAAGCTCCATTAGAATTAGGAGTTAGGAAAGGAAAGATTAAGAAAAATAGACTTTATTCAACAAGGCAGTCTTAAAGGATTTTGTGTTATCTTATTTAATCCTCCTCCTAAAGGTTGCATTGTTATTTTCATTTCAGAAATTTAAAAACTAAGCTATAGAAAAGTAAAGAAACTTGACCAAGTCAGAGCATTTGACTGGATCTGGATTCAGTTCTTCTAATTCTTAAACCAAGGACATATGGAGCCTAAGACAGAGGTATCTTCCCTCAGATTGACAATACACAGGGAATTTCTAGAGGTTAGAAGCAATGCTCTAAGGAATCTAGCATTTTAATGCCACATAAGGCTTAGAAATTTATAACTTCTCATAATGCTTTGTTAACAAAATAAGAAGTTTAAAAGCTTGGTTAGGCAATCAATCAGATAACCAAAGAGGTGAGTAAACTGAACTTTGACATCTTACGGATATAAAAACCAATCTTGACATAAAGTGATATGCCTGGAGTTACTCAGGAAATTAGCACCCAGCCTGACAGTCAAGAGCCTCTATTAAGTGTATCCCCCAAACCCCATCTCCCAAAGAGCACGTGGCCTCCTACTTCTGAGCCCAAATACAAAGATCATGCAGACCACGGCATTCCCAGAGATTCCAGATCCAGTATTTATGACACTCATGAAAGGCTAAGAAATATACTCAAATATTTGCACACATTAAGTGTGCTGCTGCCTTGGGGTACAGTTTCCCTACAAAGCAAGATGGTCAGGTGCTAGCCAAGGAGAAGTTAACAGGATAAATCTAGGACGTGTGCCCACCTGGCAAAGTTTGAGGAACCTCCCAGACACAACGAGGCTTAAGACAGTGGCCTGTACAAACACACTGTATGCCTTGCCCACTTCTAGGGTGTACTTAAAACTTGCCTAGTGTAAATATGGGAAATCCCTGCCCTCGCCCAATGTGCCTCATTGTACAATAATTATAATTGCTTAAACCTACATAACAATTGCTTTGTGCTAGAAAGAGCTTTATATAATTACAGGGTGGGGCAAAAGTGGGTTTATAATTGGGAGTATGTAAAACAGAGTTTATTCTTATATTATTATTTATTAATTGTTGTATTATTTTTCATACGAACAACTGTAAACCTACTTTTGCTCCATCGTGTGTGTGTGTGTGTGTGTGTGCGTGTACACTCATTTATTCCTCACAACAATCCTGTATAGTAGTTCATATTGTTATCCCCATTTTAAAGATGAAGAAACTGAGGCATAAAATGGTCAACCAATTTTCTCACGTCCTAAGCTACTAAATCATATATTTAAGATTCAAAACAAGCAGTTTGTCCACAGATTCTGTCCTCTTAACCATTCTGATAAACTGAGAATGGGACTCTTAAATGATCCATCTTCTCAAAACTAGTTCACCCGGCAGACTGGGTATCCAAAATTCTCTTTATTATCTGTCATTTTTTGAGTTTTTTAAAAAAACACAATGTCTCCCAAAGTCCTTACTAAAATGAAAGAATTTACCTAGGAAGTGTCTATGATACCCTTTGCTCTTTAACAGAGCTCCACCCACTAGCACAAAGCCCTTTCAGTCTAAATCACAAATATCCACCATTGTTTGTAGTTATTTTCCATTACTAATTTCATCTCTCACTCTCATGCTCATTCTCTTTCTCTTTTTCTGTCCCTCTGATCTTATTTCCTCCAAATTCTAAACTCTTGGTAACAGGAACCCCCTACATGGAGTCCTATGTTTACCTCTACTGGACCTAGTATGTGAACCTAGACTCTCAAATATTAGAATTTTGGCTTTCCCCAACAGATTGATTTGGGTGGTCGTCTAGGTTTTAGTGCTCTTTTTGGCTCCTCTATGAATCCCCCATGCCAGGTCTGGCATCATGAAGTGCATCCCTGCCCCTGATTGCTTGATCAGCAGCCTAAATGGTCAAGTCCAGGTCACCATTTTTACTGTATTGTTTGTAGGTATCAGGACATCTCAGTGGGCTTGGCTGGTGGCAATGCTAAGACTTTTATGGGAATGTGTGCTTTTACTTTGATTGTTCTTTCATTGTTGAATATAGTGGGATACATAGCATATTCTTTCCATTCTCAATTTTCACTTTTTCAATGATTTCTGGCTACAATAGGTGGTGTCATCATATAATAACACATGTAATGTTCAGAAAGTTCTTTTGAAGGTTATCTAATGTTTCTCATGTAGAATTCACAATATTTGGAGCACAAATATTAAGAAATGCCAAAGAAAGAAAGAAGACAAATAAAGCCTGGGTCCAGAAATGATCAACAGTCTCCCATCACAGGATGATTTTGAACTTGCTAAAGTAGAACTTGAACAAAATAGTTTAAAAACATTTCTAGCCCCTTTCTTTTAAAAAATGAAACTAAAAGACAATGTATACGTTTGTTCAGCCTATAAACAAAAATTAGTTTAATCACAAATAGGATGCCCCACTCATACTGGGACATTCTCTTACAAATGCACAAAAAAGCATGATTCAAGGTTTTCAAACAGGATTACTTTAAACGATAACTGTAAGTTACAGATGGAATTTTTTTAAGTTTATAAATATCACTTCCTAATGAAACTTTAAAATGTTCATGGTTTTATAATTGTCAAATGAATAAAATAAGGTTTTTCATACACATAAATTTTTTAACTTGGAGGTGAAAGGCAGCATATGTGATTCAGAGGCAAGAAAGGGATAACATGAGTATCTGAGCCTCAAAGGGAATAGAATGCCACCCACAATCAATGTAGTAGTGCTGAAAAATAACCTCAGCGGTGCTGGACACCACCATTTGAAGAAGCAAATGTCTGAAAAGGAAACTACTAGATGATTACAAAAGTTGCATTTAAGGGTGATACTCAAAAAGATATTTGCTTATAAAAAAGAAAAGAAAATTACCACAGTGGTCCCAGAAGAACTGCAAAGGCAGCAAGCTTTGCCAGCGATGGGTCTCAAGTACATGCTCCCTGCTGGCTTTCTTGGTTCCTCACTCAGGTTTAGAGACTAGAAGTGAATTAGATAAGAATCTTGGTGCAACTCATAAATCTACAGAGAATATTGGTGGGTAGAAAGAGCAAATGATAGGCCACAATGTGTACTTATCTGACAGCTTTTTAAAGTCAGGGTCTATGCGACTTACACGCACCTCTATGACAAAACACAGACATAACTACAGTGACTACCATTTATTTTGTGCTCAGTAAAGTTGAAATGAACTAGTAAATAACTCTAAATCAGTAGTTTCCAGAATAGTTGGAGATATGCAGCCATAGCAATTAATAAACCATGTGAAATTGCTCTAAACTTTAGCAGTATTTGATTCATATCTGAGTTGCCTCCAGTTTGGTAACCACTGTAAACTGCCTGAACTCAATGGCCTTCTTCACAGCTTTATAAGCAGTAGAAAATCAAATCTGATAAAATGATAGAGATAAATAATAAAATTTGAACAACTAAAGAAATGTAGATTCAGATTCAACAAACATTTTTTGAGCACATATGTTGGTCCAAATACTTTCTATGTGCTAGGGTCAGTAACTTAGCATTTTGATCTGTTTCAACAAACTTGGGAAGATAGGTTGAAGAAGGTGAAAAATATGTTCAGGATAACAGAGCTTGTAATCAATAGAGCTATGATTCTAAGCCAAACAATCTCATTTCCAAAACCCAGACTCTTTACAATAAAACACAAATGTTTCTGAGATTAAAAAAAAAACAAAAAAAAACCACCTTAAGACAATGATGTCACATGTAGTTTTCATGAAACCCTTATATATTTTTTAAACATTAAATATTTTGATGGTAGATATTGTGGTATTAAAAGGCAAACTAATTTATATTTAGGACAGTTACAATTTAATATTATTTAAGATCTTGTAGAGAGTAAATGAAGTCTAATGGCTAAGTGGATTAAATCTACATAAACATTTAAAAATTCTCTACTTAGAAATTTTATACCTAGAAATTCATTTTTGAGTTATATGAAAAAAAATTTCAGATTGCTCTATGAACACAAACTATAATTCAGAAGGCAGAATGAAGTAAAAGATCATATAAATTATATGAACTAAGCAATTATACAGGAAACATTTCAAATGAATTTATGTATTGTATTAGCCCTTTCTAACAGTACCTTCTTTGAATAAAAGTGAACTATATGCCAAGAAACTATAATCAAAGAATATATTCTAATTATTAATTGTCCAAAGAAATAACTGTCAAAGGAGTTACAGTTGATTGGCCAACTCATTATTCCACCAAAACTTTTTTAGGAGGATTTTTTTAAAGTATGCTTTTCCCCCCTTTTATTGAATTTTGTGGGGTGACACTGGTCAAAATTATACAGGTTTCAGGTGCACAATTCTGCAACACATTATCTGTACATTGTATTGTGTGCTCACCACCCCAAGTCAAGTCCCTCCATTACCATTTACCCCTCCTATATCCTCCTCCACCTACTTCCATCCCTCCTCCCCACTGACAATCACAACAGTTGTTCATGTTCATGAATTTTTTCTTTTTTCTTTTTTGCTCAACCCCTCCAAAACCCCATCCAGTCCCTCCACCACCAAGAGCTGTCAGCTTGCTCTCCATCTATGAATCTGTTACTGTTTCATTTGTTACCTATTTCGTTCATTAGATTCTACATTTCATAGCAATATTTTTTTTCTGATGTATCTCCTCAAGCAAGGAAAACAAAAGAAAAAATAAACAAATGGGACTACATCAAACTAAAAAGTTTTTGCACAGCAAAGGAAAACATCAACAAAATGAAAAGATAACTCGCTGAATGGTAGAACATATTCGCCAGTGGTACATCTGTTAAGAGGTTAATATCCAAAATTTATAAAGAACTTATACTATTCAACATCAAACAAACAAACCATCCAATTAAAAACAGGCAAAGAATCTGAATAGACATCTCTCAAAAGAGGACATACAGATGGCCCATAGACATATGAAAAAATGCTCAATGTCTCTAATCATCAGAGCAATGCAAATTGAAACCCCAATGAAACATCACCTCACACCTGCCTAATGACCAGTGATTACATTTCTGGGAATTTATCTGAAGAAACCCAAAAAAAGTATACTTTAAATCACAAAATCTATTCTTTGATTGAATTTCAAAAGTTGAGAAAATGACCTTGACTATGTTATTATAGGCTGATCTAGACCAGTGTCTCCCAACATTTTTAAATATATGTCTCCTACCTGTTTTGACACTTTTATTTTGTACACCTCCTCTAGCCAAGATTTTGTTTAGCTGATTCACTTTCTAGAGTTTGTTTAAGAAAATAAAAAGCTTTATAAGCTACAAGCAATATCATTTGAGATTTCTACTCTACTACATGTCAAAAACAATTTTAATTAAGTCAAATGGGTATTTGCAGGTTGTTTCTTTTATACCTACTGATAAAAAACAAAGTTGAAAAATTTTAAAAGTACTCATTGACTTTATAAAAACAATGCATTCTTAACATCTTATTGACACATCTATAGCATGTCCCATAATCTCTTTCAAAAATGTTGATAGGGTTCCTTTCTATCTAAATATTTAATGTGCTGTGATTCTAGCAATACTTAACTATCATGCAACAATGACATACTCTTTTTTAATATTTCATGACAAAGCCAATTTACCTGATCACCTTTTGGCAATAATAGTGATAAAATCTCTTGATTTACTTGATAGGTCATTTATCTTTTCATTTGTTTACTATTAGCTATTTCCCCAGCACCTATAATAGTTCCAGACACAAAGGAGGTCCTCAACAAATACTTGTTGAAAGAATTCTATTATGTGAATTCATTCATATAATTCACCATACAAAATAGGAATTAGGAAATTAGAATTAAGCAATTCATTTCTTAAATGAAAGGAGTCACTGTTAATTAGTACATCAAGAACACAGGTGTAAAGCAAGATAATTTCAGGTAAACCAGAATGTGTAAGTACCCTATTCATGACGTATTCTCATTTACTGTCAGTTTCTGACCAGTAATATATAAACAGAACCCTATAGTTGATAAACTTCATAAAAACTCTATGATACAGAAATCAGAAACAAGACAAGGATGTCCACTCTCTCTACTCCTATTCAACATAGTCTTGGAAGTTCTAGCCATAGCTATCAGATTAAAAAAAAAAAAAGAAATAAAAGGCATCCAAATTGGAAAAGAGGAAGTAAAACTGTCATTATTTGCAGATGACATGATAGTGTACACAGAAAACCCTATAGATGCCACGAAAAAACTACTTGACCTAATAAGTGAATTTGGCAAAATAGCAGGGTACAAAGTCAATATTCAAAAATCAAAGGCATTTTTGTATACCAACAATAAAATATCAGAGATAGAAACTAGGAAAAAATCCCATTTACAATAGCAACAAGAAAAATAAAATACCTAGGAATAAACTTAACCAAAGAGATAAAAGACTTGTACTCGGAAAACTACATAACACTGAAGAAAGAAATTAAGGAAGGTACAAATAAATGGAAGCGTATACCATATTCATGGATGGGAAGAATCAACATCATTAAATTGTCCATACTACCCAAAACAATTTATAGATTCAATGCAATCCCTATTAAAATATCAGTGACCTAGAACAAATACTTCAAAAATTTATATAGAACCAAAAAAGACCCTGAATAACTATAGCAATCTTGAGACTGAAGAACACAGTAGGAGGAATCACAGTACCTGACATCAAACTATACTATAAGGTCACAGTTATCAAAACAGTCTGGTACTGGCATAAGAACAGACATATAGATCAATGGAACAGAATAGAGAGCCCAGAAATAAACTCAGGTCTATATGGCCAACTAATATTCAACAAAGGAGGGAGGAACATAAAATGGAATGAGAAGAGCCTCTTTAACAAATGGTGCTGGGAGAACTGGACAGGGACATGCAAAAAAAATGAAACTAGATCACAAACTTATACCACTCACCAGAATAAACTCAAGATGAGTCAAAGGCTTAAATGTAAGCTGTGACACCATAAAAGTCCTAGAGGAAAACATAGGCAGGAAGTTTCAGATATCCCACATAGCAATATTTTCACCAATATATCTCCTAAGACAAGGGGAATAAAGAAAAGAATAAACAAATGGGACTACATCAAATTTAAGAGTTTTTGCTCAGTAAAATAAAACATCAGCAAGATGAAAAGGGAACCAACCATATGCAAAAACATATTTGCCAATGATACCTCAGACAAGGAATTGATCTCCAAAATATATAAAGAACATATACATCTCAACGCCAAGAAGACAGACAACCCAATTCAAAAATGGGCAAAGGACTTGAACAAACACTTCTCCAAAGAGGACATAAGAGGTTCCATAGGCATATGAAAGAATGCTCAACAACACAAGCCATCAGAGAGATGCAAATAAAAACCACGAGATACCACTTTACACCAGTCAGAATGGCCATCATCAACAAATCAACAAACAACAAGTGCTGGCGAGGATGTAGCGAAAAGAGAGCCTTAGTGCATTGTTGGTGGGAATGCAGACTGGTGCAGCCACTGTGGAAAACAGTATGTTACTTCCTCAAAAAACTAAAAATGGAACTACCTTTTGAACCAGCGATTCCATTTTTAGGATTATACCCTAAGAATTTCAAAATAGCAATTCAAAAGAACCTATGCACCCCCATGTTCATAGCAGCACTATTTACAATAGCCAAGCACTGGAAACAACCTAAGTGCCCATCTGTAGATGAGTGGATCAAAAAACTGTGGTACATTTACACAATGGAATACTATGCAGCAGAAAGAAAGAAGGAACTCCTACCATTTGTGACAACATGGATGGAACTAGAGAAAATTATGTGTAGTGAAATAAGCCAGGCAACGAAAGACAAATACCATACGATATCACCTAATACAGGAAACTAATGAACAACACAAACAAATGAGCAAAATTGAACCAGAGACATGTAAACAAGGAATAGACTAATAGTTACCAGGGGACAGAGAGGGGAGGATTGAGAAGGGGTAAGTAGGGGAAGGGTTTAGTAAAGGAACTAGTATAAATAACCCATGGACATGTACAATGAGGTGGGGATTGACTGTGGGAGAAGGGGTGGGCTGGGTGGGGGAGAGAAATAGGGGAAAAAGTGGGACAACTGTAATAGAAAAACAATAAATAAATCAAAAATTTAAAAAAGCCTCTATGATATAAATTTTATGTTGTTTAAAAGCTTGAAATATGGATGACACAATCATATAGACTAATTAGGCTTAATTCATTACTATTGGAAACATGTTGAAGCTTATAATAAATAAATAAATATATTTACTTACATATATTTATTTATTACATATATTAAGTGTGTGTGTATATATATATCTTTAATAGACCTATTATTTAGAGTAAACCTAACAATGTAATCTTGATTTCATGAAGCTTATACAAATGTTCCTATCTGTCAAGTATTCTAAAGAGGCTTTTAACATTCATAAAATAGTCAATCCATTTTCTATGAAGTATAATTCCCAATTAAGGGGATATTAAGGTCATGCTAATTTCTTCCATTTTAGAAGAGACAAACTTATAATTTTACTTAGTAATTAACTAAATAGCACAAATATGCCCATGTAAAAAGTTAGGATATTAAAATACCTAAATATCATATTATATCATTATGAATTTTAATTTTGATATTAAATACATGTTTGTCTTTCATATTATGAAAATACGAACACATAAGTCAATGAAAAAACATATACATGCTTCTGAAGGTTCTAAGGCATTGGGTTATATACATAATGAAGCAATAATGAAAATTACTATAAAGTCTTGTTTAGCACAAAAACACTAAAATAAAATTTTCCCACTTTATTTTAAGTAGAAAATACAACCAAATTTTTGGAAATCTAGACAAGACTTACAGTCAACAGAAGCCACAGAGTCAATGGCCTTAGAATACATTCCACGGTAATATATTTCCCCTAGTTCTACAAGACAGTATTAGAAATATCTCTATAATAATTCCAGAGAGTTTACAGTTATGTTTCTAGGAAATTACCAGTAACATTGTTTACCCAATTTCTTACTAATAGGGAAAAATAAATATTTACCAAATTACATTAGTAGGAGCATAAAAGGAAACCACCAATACTTCCAGAAATGAGCTACATTTCAGTCTTAAATTATATTTTCAAGCTTATGGATAGGCACTTCTAACTAAACATTACCAAGCATGGCTTTCAACAAAAGGGAATTAAAAAGATCTAAAATGAAATACTATTCCTACCCTAATCCATGAATAAATAGATTTAATAAAGTATAGATAATTACTAAACAGTCCTGCAATTAAAAAACTGAAGAATCTAAACTAAGTGAAAATAAAAAGGCACCATGAAACCAGGCAAATACTAAAATACAAGAAAACCTGTTAAATGTGATTTGGGAAAAGGGATCCTGACATTCCCAGAGCTTTTCAGGCTCTGCTTTATAAGGATACCTCAGTTATGCTGTAATGATGTTAATTCATAGTAGTAAAAACTACATCAAAGGCAATAAAGATAGGCTTGGGGTTTTCCTTAAAAAAAAAAAAAAAAAAAAGTCTAAAATACTGAACTGAGCATCAATTTAGAATTTTCAGGACTGCACAGATGCAAAGCAAATTATTAAATCACTATAATCCATTATAACTAAATAGAGATTACGTGTGAATTTAGAACCAATTCAGTTAAACAATAAATGTTAACATTTGTATAAAAAAATTAGTTTTCCAACATCTTTCTATAAGCAAAAAGTGAATTAGCCAATTCAGGGCAGAAAAAAAGCAAAAGTAGCTCAAGTCTATATCTGTGTTCTTTGGTGCAAGGAGATGAAGGAAACAAGACTCTCAGAAGATTCACAAGTTAAGAGTTTTTGGCCAATGTATTCTAGGTAATAAAATATACTTTGGATTCAGGCAAAACACTTCCAAGTTTTAATTATCATTGCAACAAACCAAAGACAAGTTCCTGGATTATCAGACATGCTTATATTCAAAGGTAAACACTTAAATCTAGTCATGAGCTAAATATAAACATCTGAAGTAGCTGCTGTTTGGAATTATCTGTGCAACTGAGAGCACTGGCAATCAAGAGTTGACTACATACACTCTTTTGTTCCTTCCATTTGTTCAAATGAACTGAGTAATCAAGAGCAGCTTAGCCCTCTTAGAAGGAGCCAAGAAGAATTTTTTTCTGGAACTCAAGAAATACAAGGCAGAAATCATCAGCAAGGATGAGCTGATATTATTATTCCTATCATTCATTTCATTATCATTGCAAAATAAAAGCCACAACAGAAATTCTACCAGGTTAGTAACTTGACCACGATAAAGATATAAAGTAAGTAATTATTGGCTATTCATTTTAGCTTTCTTTCTATTTGAGCTAGTAAAGTGATAAAAAAAATCTATCATAAAAATGGCCTTAGTTAACCTAATAGCTATGTCAATATCTGTTAATAAAATTATTAAATATTTAGTTTGTATAAGGTGAGTGAGTACACATCAGTGATAAGATTGTTTCAGCTAATCTGCGCATGAAATATAAGCCAGATATAACAATCAATACAACCAAAAAAATAATAATAAGTTCTAGAAAGTGTTTTCACATACATTAGGATTTTTGAGCCTTTAAACAATCTTTTAAGTAAGGTAGCTATTATTAAACACCATCACCAATTCACAAAAGAAGAAAAAGACACAGAGAGGACACAAGATTTACCTAATATCACACAGCCAAAATTTAAACTCTAACTTCAATTCTAGTCCTCTTTCCATTTAAAAATAGCCTATTCTTCTAGACTGATATTGTGAGAATAAATTTTCTTATCTTGAAGTTTCACAGTTCTCATTCACATCAAAGTAACAATGTGCTTATTTTTCCCAGCCTGATGTCCCAGATTGACCTCATACACAGAGAACTGGAAGAAGGGAGAGGGTATGTGTTTGTGTGTATCTGATATATATGCATAGAGACCCAAATGTATCTCCCAATCGAAACGTAAAACAAACAGTTGTTACAAAGCTCACTGTATATCTGAGCTTTTTAAGGGGGGGAAAGGAGCATCAGTAAAAAAAAAAAAAAAAAACTTGTATTTTCCCAATCAGCCCAGCTTATTTGTCCCCCTTTATTTTCCATCATTATCTCAATTGCCATTAATTACACCTGAAAGTGATTTTTAAAAATATATCTACTAAAAAATAACTTAAAATGTCTTTTGTAAGTATGCTTATTTAAACATTCATAGACGCAGGCCACTTCAGGTCAAGATGGCGGCATAGGTAATATGGTACTTTCATCCTCCCACAACCGCATCAAAATTACAACTAACCTACAGAGCAACCATCACTGAATGGAAGTCCTACAACTAGGGATTTAAAGAAGATGCCACAATGAGAGTGGTAGGAGAAGTGGAGATACAGAACAGGCTGGTCCCACACCCAGGAATGGCACATAAAAACAGAAGGGATTTCTCAGCTGCGAAGGTCGCCTCTGAGGAATGAGGGGTCCCAACCCCATCCCAGGTCCCCAAGCTCAGGGTTCCAAAGCTGGGAACAGAAGTCCCTGTAACTTCCAGCTGTAAAAACCAGCAGGGATTGTGGCTGAGTGAGACAGAGGGCCTCTGGAGTCCCAGGCAGTTCTTAAAAGACAGACACACAGACTTACTCAGAATCACTCCCTGAGCTCCAGCACTGGGATAGTAGCTTGAAAGGCATCACAAACACATGAGGAGGGACTGAGCTGAGGTGATGGGCAGCTTCCTCCCGGAGAAAAGCACTAGCAGAGGCCATTGTTCATTTGAGAGCCCCTCTCCCACAGAGCCAGCATGGAAGCACCATATCCGAATCGCCTTCCACCTGGCTATCACTGTTTGCCCTGTCCTGGTGACTCCCTGAGATCCCTGTACCACCAAACTTGTAGGCCCACTTAAGCTGTTTCCAGTGGCTTTTCCATATGAATGGCCTGTCTTGGATCATGCTTCAGACTTTCCTAAAATCTCTCAGATATACAGCATTTTGCCTAAGCACGCCTCGTCCCTCTTGCTAAGTGGTCCCAACCCCAGCATTAGAAGCAGCTGGCCTTGGTTCACAGCTTGGCCTCTCCTGGTTGCCTCCAAGCCCAGCAGAAGTAGCAGCCATCTTCGGATCACTTTGTAGCTCAAGCCAGGTACCCCTAAGTACAACACAGGCAGCAGTTGACCTTGGCCTGCACGTACCAGGAGACCACAGAGCCAGTGCACCCAGTAGACAGCTTCAGACCATGTCAAAGCACCATCCAACCACTTCCACCGTGGCACACGTAAGGGGCAGATGCAGCAGGCACCCAAGGCCCACTGAAATTAAGTCCTGCTCTTGATGAGGGACTCCAATGTTGGAAATTTTAGTTTCAGGTAACAGCTAATAAGTTTAGTAATCAATGTGTGTAAAAAAGTTACTGTTTCAGGAACTGGAGGCATGACCCACCTTGATGCCAGGAGGTCATAAGCAGTTCCACCTTTGTGTCTCAGGAGGACTGCAAGCAATCAAGATGGTGTCTGAGCCACTGTACTCCAGGGTGAGAAGACCACCACCCAGACAAAAAGACCAATAGCCAGGACACAAGGTCCACCGCCCAGGACACAGATGAAGGAAGGCTGCAGCTTTTATCTGATTAACCTTTTCTCTGAATGCCAAACCCCTTACCTACACTTTTCTTCTCCTTATAAAAACGGCCCATTTATAATGGAATTTAAGACAGTCTGTTAGGGTACAAACCCACCATCTTCTCAGATCACTGACCATCTGACTAAAATGTCCATAAAGATTCAATCCCTGTCTCTGCCTATTGGGTCTGGTAGATGACAGGCAGCATTAACATCAGCTTTTCCGGTTTCACTCTGTGGGGTGGAGACCTGCACAGCTGATCGTCCACAGTGGTCAGAGGCTGGCGGAAGGTAGTTGCAGCCAGTCCTTGCAGCTGCTCAGCCTGGGAGTAAATCCCTCCATTGGTGTGCCAACAGCAATCAAGCATACACAGAGCTCACATGGGGCCACACCTGGAATGCTTAGTTTGAGTGAACAGAGAGGTTGTGCCACTGGAATCTACAGAACACCTACTACACTAGGCCACTCTACCAAGCCTGGGAGATATAGCGATTCCACCTAATACACAGAAACAAACACAGGGAGGCTGCCAAAATGAAGAGACAAAGAAACACGTTCCAAATGAAAAGAACAGAAAAGAACTCCAGGAAAAGAACTAAACAAAACAGAGACAAGCGATCTATCAGATGCAGAGTTCTAAACACTGGTTATAAGGATGCTCAATGACCTTAGAGGAAGAGTAGTTGAACTTAGAATTTAAACAGTATAAAAAATGACATGGTAACCATTAAAAAAAAAAAAACGTCAGAAATGAAGGATACACTACTGAAATAAAAAATATTTTGCATGGAATCTAAGCCAAGAATCAAATCGGCAATTTGGAAGAAAAGGAAGCAAAAAATAGACAAAACAAACTGCAAAAAGAAAAAAAATAATCCAAAGAAATGAAGATAGTACAAAGAGCATCTGGGACAACTTCAAGCATACCAACATTCGCACCATGGGGATACCAAAAGGAGAAGAGAGAGATCAAGAAACTAAAAACCTATTTGAAAAAATAATAACAAAACTTCCCTAACCTGGTAAAGAAAACAGACATACAAATCCACAAAGTGCAGAGTCTTAAACAAGATGAACACAAAGAGGCCCTCAGCAAAACACATCGCAATTAAAATACAAAAGTTTAAAGACAAAGAGAGGATCTTAAAAGCTGCAAGAAAAAAGCAGTTAATTAGAAGAAAGCTTCCATAAGACTGTCAGATGATTTCTCAACAGAAACTTCGCAGGCCAGGGGAGATTGGCAGAAAATAGTTAAAGTGATGAAAAGCAAGTACCTATAACCAAGATTACTCTACCCAGCAAGGCTATCGTTTAGAATCAAGGACATATAAAGAGTTTCCCAGACAAGGAAAAGCTAAAGAAGTTCATCGCCACCAAACCAGTATTACATGAAATGTCAAAGGGTCTTCTTTAAGAAGAGGAAGAAGAAAAAAAAGTATATAAGATAAAAATAATATGAACAATAAAATGGCAATAAATACATATCTATCAACAAATAAATCTAAAAAATGAACAAAGAAGCAGTACAGAAACAGATTCATAGATACAGAAAACATCTTGACATTGTCAGATGGGAGGGGAGTTGGGGAAATAGGTGAAAAAGGTAAAGGGATTAACAAGTAAAAAAATGATTGTTATTAGAATAGTCATGGGGATATAAAGTACAACATAGGAAATACAGCCAATAATATTCTAATAACCATGTATGGTGTCAGATGGGTACTAGATATATTGGGATGATCCCTTAATAAGTTACATAAGGTCCAATAACTGAGGTTACACCTGAAACTAATATAATATTGTATGTCAACTGTAATTTAAAATTAAAATTAAAAAGAAACATCCATAGACTTAGAAAAATCAACGTTGTAAAAAATCAAAGAAATCATTCTACTCCCAAATTTTCCAAATCAGGAAGCTGAAAACTAGAAGGGGAAAGAGACATGCATGATGTCATATAGTTTTAGTTATTTCCAGAGTTAGGACTAGGACCTAGAAGTCCTGATTCTCAGTTAAAAACTTCTTCTGCTGTAACATGTCACCTCTTTAAATCTACTTTAAATCTTTCAGAAGATAGTTTATTTTGGTAATGATTTCCCTCAATCCACTTGAGAAACCACATCCATTTCTTACTTACCTTAGCACATTCTCAGTTCCTTAAATCTATCATGTAATCTAACAATGAAATACCCGTCAAATGCAGAAGCAATCAATAGGAAAATTTTAAGAAGCACAATTTGTCCAATGATACTAACACTTTCATTCTGGAACTTCAGCATATGAGTTTTCATATGTGCTGATTTAGGAAAATTAATCATAGTTTAAACTATACTTTTGAAGAAATAGCAAGTCAGAATTTTTTATAGAGAAAACAGTTACATATGGACTTGGAAAGATTTCAGTGCCCACCACTGATCACATTTAACCAAAAAGTCATTATGGGCCACATGAATCTTCCCATTTCATTGGCCCATGTATTTGAAAACCGAAGTACCAGAAGAGTCCTCCAACTCCTAATTTCCTTTAAATATGAGCAAGAGCTACAGAAACAACACTAGTTTAAGTTCCTCAGGAAACAAGGTGTCATAACAACAACAAAAAAGCAATAAAGAAAAATCAATGGCATTTTGGGAATGTAGGAAAATAGATATGACAAACGTTACAAAAATTTAACAGACAAAACATTCAAGAAGAAGCCACATAAATTACATAAGCTTGTATTTAGTAAGGGGTTGTTATTTATTGGAGTACAGAGAATGGCAGAAATGGGAAAAAAAGATTCAAAGATATATATGATCCTCATAATTTGCCAGGTGTTTAATAAGAACTATTAAAGTATATAAAATATTTTATGATCTATGAAGTTGTAGAGTGAAAAGTGATTGGTATGTAAATCAAGGCATCTGGGCTCTTGTTTCAGTTTTGCTATGTCATACAAGCAGCTCTCTGGGCCTCCATATATCCCCACATGTAAAATTAGGGTGTGGGCCTAGATAATCTATAAGGACACTAGTTCTGGGTTATAATACTAGAAATGTTTCTTGAGTGTACATAAACTCTCCGTAATGTTAAATTTCTATGAAAATCATTCAATCTTGCCTCAATGTATAAAGATCATTACTATATTGACGGCATGAGAAAAAATTCATTTATGTTACCAAGAATTAAGAATATAAACATACTGTATATATACATATATACTCATTAGGTTAACATTATATATTAATATAAAACTCAGCATTAACTTTTCAGTTGTGTATTTTTTTAGTTAATTTTGATAGTAAACTTCTCTGAATCTAAAAAATCATTTTATTTTACAATATATGACAATATGTTAATGTCAGTTGGCCAGCAAATTCATTAATTCACAAAATATGTTTTTATCTCTTTATGTTCACAAAAGAAAAACTCTACTGGAATAAAAGCAGAATATGTCAGTTCAACTTACATCATTCTGTATTGAGGAAATATATATTTTAACTTTTTGACTTACCACAGTTTTACTTGTTAAGTTCACTAACTTTTGTCTATTTTAATAATAACACGGGAACAATTTTTAACATAATTCCTGTTGAGTTCAATCTTTCAGCTGTTTTTGACTTAAATAGGCAAGATGATTTCAAAACTGCAGTTAGTTTTCTTCTATCATGTCAAGGTTTTTCTGTACATCTTATCTTAACACGACCACCCTAGGCTGGATGGATCCTGGATCAAAGGAAGCACTAGCGCTCTCCTATTGGCTGAGAGCAAACCTCCTTCGAGTGGGGAGGGGTGGGGGACGACCTTGGAGACCAGTGACAGGTTCATACTTGCCTAAGCTATTCAGTTACACATGAGACAGACAGTGTGGTGAGAGGTTGTGTGCTGCTCTATGTAGTGAATCGTATTCTGAAATGTAGTCCAAGTTCTTGTCTATATACAAGGAGTTAGCAGAATTTATTTTTTTATTTACTTACGTACTTACTCCCTTTCCTTCAGATCATGTCTGCCTCTGCTATTTCTCATCGTAAGTGCCTAAACAACCCTGATTCATTTTGTTATGTCTGTGGCAGTTTCACCATTCCCAAAAGACAAACATCAGCACATTAGTCAGGCAAGCCTATTTTGCATATTTTAAAGTAAAACTTGGTGATGAAGATAAGTCTTGGGCCCCTCACAAGGTGTGCAAGCAGTATGTTGAGAGTTTTTGGATGTGGACGAAAGGAACACGTGATAAATTGCCATTTGGTATACCTATGGTTTGGCGAGAGCCCAGAGATCATTCAAGTGACTGTTACTTTTGTATAGCGAAAACGTCAGGATATAACAAGAAAAATATATGTAAAAAAGACTATCTTAGTCTAGCATCAGCTATACACCCAGTACCTCATTCCACATGAGCCACTTGTTGAGAGAAAGAACATTATATTCCCACTTCTGCACATATAACTGGGTGTTGTGAAGCAATTTCTTAAAGCTTTGCCAACTGAAGGAGACTGTTTCAAGTGTCATTTTGGCATTTCTTAGCCTGTCGTTTGAAAAGATAAAATACCTTAATATGTATGTTTGGTAGCAGAACTTTACTACTTTTACACAATTTGACTTACAATAACAATATATAGCCTTTATATGAATAAAATAACTCTAAACAGTATATTCGGGTAATTTTTTCTTTATTTTCTTTGTATGTACATTTTGTATGATTTTGGGGACAAAGGGAGGGTAGCCTGTACCTTAACCCTTTGCGTGCCAACGTTTCTGTGAGCTACGCTGACAAATTTTCCCAAAAGTGCCAGCGTCACTCCCAGTGACTCTTTTCTCGATGGCTATAAATATAAATAACAATGGAATAATTCATATTTTATGTTTTGTTCTCTTTTTTTGTACCTCAGGTTATATATTGTTATAATTTTTTCTCATGTTGATCTAAATTTTGAATTACACATGGCACTCAAAGGGTTAAAAAGTTGCTGTGATAGAGAAAAACTGGGGTGATTTTTGGATTCAGATGCCGAAAGTTAGTCAAAAACAAGTGTCAGATGTAACTCAACGAAAATTGTGTTCCCCTGTGTATAATCAGACTGAGGAAGCAGTATGTTGAAGCGTTTAAGAGCATGAGCTCTAGCCAGATGGCCTCATTTTAAATCTCAGCTCTACCACTTCCAAGGGCTGTAACTTTGATCTTACTTATCTCTTTTTTATAAAATAGAAATGTAATAGGGTATTGTACAGATCAAGCGTGTTATTACAAATTAATACATGTGAAGTACTTAGAAGAGAACTTTTACATAATAAATACTCAGTAAATATTTAACATTGTAGTCATATAATGTCTGTTAAAATCAACAACAAAACATTATTCATAATCATCAAAAATGGAAACAACTCATGTCCATCAACAGAAAAATAGATTAAGAAATGTGGTATACTTCCATACAATGGAATATATTTTGGCAATAAAAAGGAATGAAATACTGCTATATGCTACAACACTGATGAACCTTTAATATATTGTGCTAAGTAAAAGAACCCAGGCAAACACACACACACATGCACAACTAATACCATTTACATGAAGTTTCCAAAATAGGCAAATCTAGAGAGATAGAAAGTAGACTAGTGGTTGCATAAACGTGTAAAATTTGAGGAAAAACGAAGGGTGACTAGTAAAGGGTAGCAATTTCTTTGTGGGGGATGAAAACATTCTAAAATTGACTATGGTGACGGTTGCACAATCCTTTGAAGAAAGAAGGAAGGAAGGAAGGAAGGAAGGAAGGAAGGAAGGAAGAAAAAAGCAAAACTCCACTGAATTATACTCTTTAAATGAGTAAATTTAATGGTATATAAATTATATTTCAATAAAACCACTGCAAAAATGAATAAACAATCAGTTAAAAATGCCTAGCAAAATGTTTGACACATACTAGAAGCTCAATAAATACTTTGTTTGTCCTCAAAATAATTAATGTGTCTTTCAAAACCCACTGACAAACCTAAGGTAAATCATAAGGGTTTAAGCAGGAAAACATGTCTGTATCAGTGGTCAACAGATTCAGAATAGAAGTTCCTATCTTTCTGTCTAGCTACTTGTATTGATACTGTAGAAACTGTCCCTTTTTAAAACTTTCTGGGAAATATAAATGAGGAAAAACAGGATGAACCTTCTAAGGTTTCTTACAGTATTAAGTAATATTTAATATATAATTTATATTCTGGTGTCTTAAATGAGGTTTCTAGTATGAAGCATGTTTAAGAAAGAAAGCTGAAAATCTTATATATGAGGTATGAGAAAACTGCTTAGCAGAACCTTACTGAGAATGTCTCTCAGTTAAATTGTTATTTATGAAAAAAAAGTTAGTGTCTATTGCATAGTTCCTCTGTTTATTAAAGAATAAAATCATTATATTGTACAATAAAGTTTTTAGTGTTAAAATACATTTATTATGAAGTTTACTTTGAAAACATATCCAACATTAGTTATATGAGCAATATACATATCAAGGATAATCAAAACACATTCTAGAACTATCGCCTTTTTAATTAAAAAAAAAAAATCTATGTTCTTGTCTACTTGAGTCTTATGTTTGTGATGTTTAGTTAAAAAGGGAACTTTTTGTACCTGGTTTTTAAAATTTAGATCTTCCTATCGGCATAAGTGAGCAGATAAATCTTGTGGTCTTGAGGTATAAACTAACTTAGACCTCCCATTCAGAAGCAGTAGCATACCAGTGAAGTGAAGCCAGATGAGAAGACAGAAGAATAAAAGCAACTTTTCCAACTTTTCCAGATAGTCTTCATTGATGCTCACAAGGCCTCTTATACATCTAATTCACTACATTCATTCAAGCTCATTTAATAAATATTTATATTTTTCTTGGGTCAAGCAGTGAGTCTACAAACATCCTGTTTTCATGCAACTTATCTTGTAGTGCTATAACTGAGACAATAAAAGAAACAACAAAATAAAAGTATAGTAAGATGTAGTAAGTTCTATAGAAAAAATAAAGTTAAGTAGGTAGAAGAGGTTCCAATTTTAAATAAGACGGTCAAGGTAAGCCTCCCTGAGAATGACAAGTAAGCAAGAACTTGAAGGAGCTGGGGGAAAATGACCCATGAACATATTTAGGAGCAGAGAATTCCAAGAAAAAACAACAAATGCAAAGGTCATGAGGTAGGTGCCTGTTTGAGGAACATCAGTAGATGTTCTCAAAGGAGAGAGATGATATTTTGATATAACAAATATATATATTTGGTCTTTCTCCCCAGTTCCTGGCATAGAGCTTCAAACACCCTTGTAATTTCCTGAATGATAAGAGTGAGAGAAGCATCTTTTATTATTCATAATAAGCCCCTTTCAACCATAGCTGCATTTATGTTGATGAAGCAACTCTTGACAGGCCCCTACAGTAGCTTCAGGATGGGGCTGGTTGCCCATGGAAGCAACCAGGTGATTGGAGAATTGGAATCTTCAGCCCATCCCTGACCTCTGGGGAAGAGAAAGAGGTGCTGGGATTGAGTTAAACACCAATGGTCAATGATTTAAACAAACACACCTATGTAAGAGAACGTCCATAAAAACCCTAAATGAAAGGAGAGAAGCTTCAGAGTTGGTGAATGCATTCTTGTGCCAGGAAGAGGGAGCCCTCCAAACTACACAGGGACAGAATCTCATGCACTAGGGACCTTCCAGGTACCTCTTTATCTGGCTGTTCATTTGTACCCTTTACAGTAATTATAAGTAAAGTGTTTCCTTCAATTCTTGAGCCATTATAGCACATAATCAAACCCAAGGAGGGGGTTCTGGGAACCCTCAATTTGAAGCAATTTTAGACAGAAGTATGGGTAACACAGGGACCCACAACTTGTGATTGGTATCTGAAATGACGGACAGTCTTGTGGGATTACGCCTTGAACCTGTTGGGGAGAGGTCTGTGCTAACTCTGGGTAGTTAGTGTCAGAATTGAAGTAAATTATAAAGCACCCACTTGCTGTCCACCGGGAATTAGAGAATTGTTTCGTATGGAAAGTTCACATTTTTGGTGTCAGTGTTCTGATAAGTTTTCCTGTAGCAGAGTAATGGAAGATGAAGTTAAAGAAGAAAGAAGGGGCCATATCTACCTTATGGGGCTTTGGGGGTCATTATAGGGACTTCGGTCTTTACTCAAATTAGTATGAGGATCTATTAGAGGATTTTCTAGCAAAAGAAGTGATGTAATTTAACTTATATTTTTAAATGGTCAGTCTAATTTCTGTGTGGAGAGAAGGGAGAAAGCAGGAATATCAGCTAAGAGGCTATTATGATAATTCAGACAGGGATTGCTGGCCTGGACCAATGTAATGGCAGTGTCACGTTTAAACTGAATAATTTGAGGAGAGTTAAATAAACTATTTACAAAGATATATGGCAGGGTGTAAGGAAAACAACAACAAGGGATAGTGATGTACACAAGAGATAGTTATAGGATGGAGCTGTTATAGTACCTAGACCTGAAGGGTAAGAGGAGATATGGTTCCTTGGTCCTAGAGAATGCAGTTGTATGGAGAAGGTCATGAAAGTGTCAAACCATCCTACAGCAATCTAGACAGGAAAGAGCTGATGGGAAGGAGAGGACATCAACCTTATTCTCCTCTAATGCCCCCAATGACTCTCATTGGTTAAAGCAACTAGAAGTCGAAGAGGAAGGGAACTCTCTCATGTAGTCCCAAAGGGCTGGGCTCTCAGAACACAGAGTGAGTTTAGAAGGCATAGGAAGGAGCAAATGGAAAATAGGTCCCATAGTGAAGAATCAGCTTGATTCCAAAATTAGTGATCTGAGCACCTAGAAGGACCGAGCTACCATTCACTGAGATGGAGGAAAAAAAATCAAGGAGTCCATTTTAGAGATGTTAAATTTAAGTGCTCAAGTAGAAGTGTATGGTAGAAAATTGAATATATAAATCTGGAGCTCAAAAAGAGTTCTGGGTGTGAAATATAAATATTAGCTCTAGTTATCATGAATTTGAGATACCAGAGAAAATTTGACACTGATCTATTCATGGAAATGACTCTCTTTCTTCTAGAGTTAATCCTTTGGTTACTCTGAGGGTAAAAAAATATATATATATATAATGTTTTAATCAATTCTCTTCAATATCCCTTAAAGCATGAGCTAAAAAAATGGTGTTATAATTATCTGTAAGTGTTGTTATAGACTGTGAGCTTCTTATGCGCAGGAGCGATGCCTAGCTATAAATGCTCTTCAAAAATGTTTTAGAGATGAATAGAATGAATGATAATATAAATTAATGAAAATAGGTAAGTTGTCCTTAAGGTGCTATCTGAAATGCCACATTAATGAGAAAAGTTTTGTCTCTGTAAAAAGAACCTCTTCCAGTTGACTGAAGACTCAGATATCCTCACTCATTCTGTGACAGGCAGTCAACAATAGGCCAAGAGTCACACTTTAAACAAAGGAGACTAGGCGATTTTGAAAGCTTCTGTTGGTGAAGCAAAGAGCAAGCACCATGGACAGTCTGAGAAAAGCTGGTGGTTCTAATACCAGATGATAACAAATTGCCTTTGTTTATTTGTTTCCTGTGCCCCAGAGGCAGAGCCTGCTTTTATTTTTATTTTTTAATTTATATTATAATGCACTTAGTGTTTATCATTTCAGTACCTGTTTTTGCACTATTACTACACATGAGCATATGAGAAAATATCTATGGTATTTTTTGTTTTCAGTTATACAAAATGCATCATGTACTAGATATATAATTTTGTATCTTTTTTTATTTGATACATTTTAAAATTCATACACATTGATATACATAGTTGTTTATTTTGATTGCTAGTATAAACAACACTACAGTGAACATTCTTGTACATGTGCAAAGTTTCTTCATAGAGTATGTGTATCTTTAATTTTGATAAATAAAGCTAAGCTATTCTCAGAGTAGCTGTATAAATTTATACTCTTACAGGTAGCTTGTGAGAATTCCAGTTTCTCACACTTAATTTTTGTCAACCTGATGGGTATAAAATAGTATCTTATTGATGTTTTAATAATTTCCATTTCCCTGTTATTCATGCATCCTCTTCTGTGACTTGCCAATTTAATTTTTGAACCAGTGTTGATTAAACACGCTATATCTACAACATGTATTTTGGTTTCATATCAGTGGTCAGGTCTGTTCAAATACATTCACACCAAAGTCAAAAAGCAGTAATGCTGAACAAAGGAATCTGGATTTTCCTCTAGGAGCCACAAAATTTAGTGGCGGTGACTCTCAGGGGCATGGGTTTAGGATATCAAGAGAAAAATTTTAGATATTGACATAAATGCAAATGATTCTCTCTCTATCCTTGTCTCCATTTTCCTTAGTATGTCTTCTAATCTCTGTCTCTGTCTCTCTCTGTCTTTCCCTGTGTATGTTTTTGTCTCTCTCTGACACATAGTGAAACACAAAATCTGTATTAGATTTACAATAAAAATTGCATACATAAGAGCATGTATATTAAATTCAATGAAAAATAGCACTCAAAATATGAAGCTGCCTTATTGACAGTTTGGTAAAAGATAGAAGAATCAATTTTCCCATCAGCTGTCAGGGGAGATGAGAAAATTTCAAGTAACCCACAAAAGCCAATATGCTTCACCAGCACATAGTATTCATGTGAGAAATATATATTTTAATATAATTTCATCAGTCATATGTAAGTTATGGTTCATTTCAATATGAATAGGTTTTGACAGATCTTCCTCAGTGGAAAAAAGAAAAAAACTTCTATATATATTGCAACAATATACAAATCACTTCTGGTCAAGACAGAGGTATAGGTAGGCACACTTCACCTCCTGGCACAACCATAGGAAGGATCACAACTAATCTCAAAACAAAAAACACCCAGAACTGCCAAAAAATTAAACTGTAGGGAAGTCTGCCAACCAAGGATTTAAAGAAGCCATATTCATACAGACGGTAGGAGGGGAAGAGAGAGGGAGCCAGGATGGAGCAGGCCCGGTGTGGCAGTGGTGAGGTAGCAGCAGTGAGGTGGTAGTGGCCAGCGGAACAGGGTTCCCAAATTCACATGTGGTGGATTGAGTGACCCCAGCCCCAGTCAGACCACATCACCCAGGGTTCCAGTGCCAGAAAAATAAAGCCTCATAACTTCTGGATGTAAAAAGCAGTGAGATTTGGGGCAGCCAAAGGAATGGCCAGTCTCTAAGGAGAGTCTGTTTAAAAGGCCAACATGATCCTAGAACATACACAAACCCACCCACTCTGGGAACCACCACCAGGGCAACAGCTAGAGGGGTGCCAGTTGCATATGCAAAGTAGGTGAAGTGACTGGAAATGGGACAAGTGCCAAGCAAGCCTCTAGCAGCCAAACAGTGGCATTGTCCCCTCTCCAATGCCACCCCCACATACAGAGCCACAAAGCAGTAAAGCGGGTTGCCCCACTCTGGCAACTACTTAAGAATCCACCCTATACAACATAACAGGTGCACCAAAACAGGGAGTCAAAGCAGCTGTGTACCTAATACACAGAAACAAACACAGGGAGGCTGCCAAATTGGGGAGACAGAGAAATATAGTTCAAGTGAAAGAACAGAACAGAATCCTAGAAAAAGAGCTACACAAAGAGAAGACAGCCAACCTATTAGATGCGGAGTTCAAAACACTGGTTATAAGGATGCTCAGAGAATTCATTGAGTATGGCAAAAGCATAAGGGAAGAAATGAAGGTTTCACTAAGTGAAATAAAGAAAGTTCCACAGGGAACCAACAGTGAAGGGAAAGAAGCCAGGGTTTAAATCAATGATTTGTAACATAAGGAAGAAATAAATAGTCAACCAGAACAGGAGAAACAAGAATTCAAAAAACAAGGAGAGAAGAAGACTCTAGGACATCTCTAAAAGTGCCAACATTCATATCACAGGAATGCCAGAAGGAGAAAAAGAAGAGCACGAAATTAAAATCTTCTTGAAAAAAATAGTGAAAGAAAACTTTCCTAATTTGATGAGGGAAATAGACATACAAGTCCAGGAAGTACAGAGAATCTCAAACAAATTGGACCCAAAGAGGTCACACCATGACACATTATAATTAACATGCCGAAAGTTGAAGACAAGGAATCTTAAAAGCAACAAGAGAAAAGTAGGTGAGTTATCTACAAAGGAGTTCCCATAAGACTATTGGCTGATTTCTCAAAAGAAATTTTGCAGGCAAGAATGGGCTGGCAAGAAGTATTCGAAGTGATGAAAAGCAACCTACAACCAAGATTACTCTGTCTAGCAACGCTGTCATTTAGAATGGAAGGGCAGATGAAGTGCTTCCCAGACAAGGTAAAGTTAAAGGAATTCATCATCACCAAGTCTTCATTACATGAAATG
Organism: Furipterus horrens; assembly: GCF_987537825.1. Lineage (NCBI taxonomy): Eukaryota > Metazoa > Chordata > Mammalia > Chiroptera > Furipteridae > Furipterus > Furipterus horrens. The sequence goes on along the minus strand of NW_028327172.1, from coordinate 33,941,481 downwards.
TTAAAGGAACTTATTTAAGAAAAAGAGGATCAAATCCATGAACATTAAAATGACAACAAACTTAAAACTATCAACAAGTGAATCTAAAAAACACAAAAACAAACTAAGCAAACTAGAAAAGGTACAGAACCACAGACATGGAGATCATTTGGAGGGTTATCAGCGGGGAGGGGGAGCAGGGAAAATGGGGGAAAAGGTACAGAGATTAAGAAGTGTAATTGGTAGGTACAAAATAGATGGGGGTGTTAAGAATAGTATAGGAAAGGAAGAAGCCAACGAACTTACATGCATAACCTGACATGACCTAAGGAGGGGATTGCTAGAGGGAAGGAGGGTACTGGGTGGAGGAGGGCAAAGGGGGAAAAATTGGGACAACTGTAATAGCATAATCAATAAAATATAGTTTAAAAATATACAAATCAGTTAAAAATTATGAACACCAATTTAAAAACTAATTTCATATAATAGAATACTTCCATCAAAATCCTGTTTTCAGATATCTCACTGAACTTGACATAACATTATTTCTTGGCTTTTTAACATACACTGTTTTATTATAGATACTTGTAGATTCTATATTTCAACAGCATTATAACTATCCAAAAGGCTTAGCCTTATATGACTATTATAATATAGAACAACATTGTCCAATAAAGCTTCCTATGATAATGGAAATGTTCTATATATTTGATGTTCAATATGGTAGCCACTGCCACATGTGGTACTAACCATTTGAAATGGGGCTTCTGTGACTGAGAAACTGAATTTTCATTTGTTAATTTTAAATTTAATAATTAGCTAAATAGCCACATGTAGTGGGTTACTTTTATATTGAGCAACACAGATTTAGTGTAATCTAGAAAAACTTTCCTTTTACCTAGCCATAAACATTGGTCTCTAACTGTACTAAGCAGAGAGCCAGTACTGGATAATCAATGCCCTAGGACTAGAAATCACCACACTCTCCTCCCAGCACCATTTGTGATCTACTTCTTTCCTCCTATCAGTATTGATTTGCTGAGCACCTTCTGTGTCTTATATCCTGACTCTCATTTTTAGCAGAGCTAATATTTCACTCTTGTTTTCTAACCTATAGGTGCTTGGAGACCTGCCTTTTATGTGTTTCATGCTCCTAACTTGTGTTCTTGGGCCTCTCTGCTTGATCACTTAGGGTGACTCAGCTACTTCAATAACCATTCCCTCCTGCTCCTGCACTGCCATTGCTGATTGACTAACTTCTATTTCCCCTAAAGAGATTCACTATTCACATTCCCTTTTATAACTTTAGCTAGATCCAGGGGTTCTGTCTAATCCATGGTTCCCAGTACACTTCTGAGTCTAATTCCTCTTGGCTTTTCCCTTAAGAAATGAAACTTTTTAAATGAAAAATGGTTTAAAATAATGTGGTGACTTAATCATCAAAATAATAGTGTCCTCTGTTCACTCCCAAATTCGAAACACTTATTACTCCATGAGTACCAGCTATATCATTTTCCTGATAAGCAAAAGAGAACAAAGCTGATTTCTAAAATGTTTTCAGAAATATCAAAAAATTGTATTATGAATTGACAGACTTTTAATCAAATAATTAATGAATGGCAGTGTGAAATATGGATCATAGGCATAGTAGTAAGGGGTCATTGTAAGAGAAATATGACAATATTTCCTTAACTATTTCTCATGGCTTTAATTTAATAATTAACCACAGTACAGTTTATTATTAAAATTCTATTCATGGTTCATAAGTTTTTGCACTGAACATGGAAATAATATATGCCACTATGCTAGAAATGTAAGGATCCTAATAATGTAGCCAGCATCCAGAGTTCCCAAAGTTTATATTCTATAATTACTCTTAAGCCATTTTCAGGCATTCTGTTAACCATTTAATAACCAGAGATGATTCACTGTTATATTTTAGATCAGGTAATCCTAGAAAGCCAGAGTAATATGAAATAATCCTTGAAAAAAAAATTAGATAAGTAAGAGCCTCAAACCTGAACATTTTAAATTAATAAAAAAAAAAAAGGAAAATTTACAGAATTTGAAAAGAAAAACTATAGGTATTAAAATGTGAAAGAGACCATACAAATCTCAAAAAAAGTAAACCTCACAGTTGAGTGTATGACATTCTGATAAAGAGCATGATAATCACTGTCTTCGTTGCCTGCTTCTCTGTTTGTCTAGCTCAAAGGGTAGGGCTTGGCAAATGTATGAGGACCTGTGTCCCAGTAACAACCAGAATAGATGTGAGCATGTCTTGGTGGAAAGAGAATGAATTTCAGTCCTAAATTCAAATCCTGGATTGGCCATTGTTATGTTGATGTCTTGAGAAACTTATTTGATTTTCCTGAGCCTCTGTTCGCTCCTTTGCAAAGGGAGAAGAATGATGCCTACCTCATGGCATTTGGCTTGAGGATTGAGATAAAATATACAAAAGCACTGTGACATACAGTACGTGCCCAATAAATGTTAGTTCTTGCTTTCATTAGTACCCTCTTCCTCTCCTGCCTCTCTGTAGGTCTTTAAAACAGGAATTTCTCATGTCTAAGTGGTAGAAAATATGAAATTTGGTAATATCCACACAGCCTGACACACTGATGGGCCAATAATAAGCACTCAAAAATGACTTATGAATTTATTGACATTCTATAAATATATTCCTTCTTGAAAGCAGAGGAGTGGGTGAGATAAATTCTACAGATCTCTTCCTGGTCCTGAGATTAATATTTTACTAAGAAAGCTTTTCTCAGTATCAACCATAATAAGAATCAGTTCATGATAAGGGGGAAAAGGGAATTTTTTCCTGGGCCTACCTCTAGTGTTTTTCATGAAATACAATACAGACAGTCTTCCCAGAGCCCTTCCTGGAATCTTAAGCAAACTCTTCTCTCTAGACAAAAAAAAAAAAAAAAAAAGTCCTATTTCCTCCAGTATTTGATGTCATCTCATTCATCACTTCTTACTCATTTGTTTCCTGATCTTTAATTCTGATTCCATTGCCAATGAACTTTTGTAAATGTTTCGAAGATGGCCCAGGTACAGAGAACACTGCATCCGTTAGTGGTGATCCCTTTCTCCTCTTCCTCACAGCAAAACTGAATAGTGTACTGAGAGACCTGAGATTCCAGTGAAATGCTCTTTGGTATCCACCTGGGAGGGCAAACCTAAACCATGAAGGTTAGAGAAGAGCCATCATGCTCTGAGACAAGTGCCTACTGGCACTAAACTATGGCCAAAAAAATAAAAGAGCTCCTTTCAGTAACCAGTTAACAAGAAAGTCAGGACTCTCAATGGATGTGAAGGCCTGTGTTTAAGCGAAACCACAGAATAGTCTTGCCCATTTCATTTTCTTTAACTTTTTTAATAAACTTCTATTTATGCTTCCTTGATGTAACCAACTTAAACTTCAGGGTCTTGGTATATTTTCCCACATTTCAGCATGGAAAAAACTGTTAGCCATATAGATTTATGTAAAGCACTCTTTGTACACATCACTATCTCTTGAAATCCTCCAACCAGAGTACAACAACTGCATATTTAAACAGTAGAACTGGTTTTATTAACTTGAATGAAAATGTATTCTTGAATCCAGATAAGACTAAAATTTCTTCATAAATAGCTGTATAAGTTGGAAATAGCCACACATAAATTTCAAAGTAGTAAAAACCCATTTAGTATATCTATGTATATATAAACAATTTGAAATTTAAAAATAAGTTTAATCTCCATTTAAAAGAGATGATTGTAAGCTAATTTTAGAAATGTCTTAACATTTGTAAAGATCTGTAGCTGTCTTCTACAGTAATTCTTCTATAAATAATCACACATTTCTAACAATTTTAAAATCAAGCTGCTCACAATAATACACTGATGTTTTTCTTCAATAATCTCTCCTTCTGAGTCTATTTGAAACGTTGGTCAAAGACAGGAGCCATGTGCACATATATGGCTTTGATTCCATCTATACTCCTGCCCTAATTCTTGTGGCTTGGACCCATTCCAGATGTTCTGCTTACTCTGTGGTTTATATTTGAGATCCCCTTTCCTGATTCATTGCATTCTACTGATTGACAAACAGATTTAGACATGAAAACAAACAGTTACCTGCTTGTAATTGGTTTCTACCATCTGCACCGCTGTAGCACTTCTAAACCATGATGAAGGGACCTCCTAGAGAAACTCCCTTTTCAGTTGAGGTGTGGGTTTATGTGTGTGTGTTGGGAACTGGGGGTGAGAGGTGTGTGTGTGTGTGTGTGTGTCTGGTTTGGTTTGGTTTGGTGTTTGATTATTTGGTTTTTATCATTTGGAGGTCTTTATTGTTCACCAAGATATTCAGTAACTTTGGTGTATTCATTATTTGTACACTTAACAAAATGAAATTTATATTCCTTTTTTTTACCCTCAACAAATTAAAGTAAGAACACAATGAATTTTAAATTTCTAGCATGCACTATTGTTATACTTTTTGTTGCATTTATTCGAGTGACATTGGTTAACAAAATTATTAGATTTTAACTTTCTGAACTGATATGCTTTTTAACTGAATTTAGAATAATCTTCTAAAAAAAGAGTCACTTTTTTATTTTTTTACTGATTTAATGGAAGCACAGTAGATTATTTGTAGATTAAAATGTTAGATTAGAAATAATAAACAATTATATTTTAGTAGTTTGTCTCATAATGTCAATTGAAGTATGTGAAATATATCAAACTAGTTACAATACAAGCTACCACTTACATATTACAAACAATTGCAACTCCCTCAACACATCAGAATAAGAGATTAGGACGTTGCATTTTAAAATTCCTGTAGAAATCAAATGTATTTTAAGTATCAGCTCTGATTATTTAATCAAACAACTTGCATTTTGCCCTGGCTAATTTTGAAGACTGATAATATTTTACTCATAAAAATAATTGCGCACCTGTTGTGATGGAAGCCTAGTTAAACAAATGTTAATAGGAATGTAACTCTTTGCATTAAGGATAAGAACACAAGTCTCTCATTACTATTACATGAAGAAACATATTTTTAAAGCCATGAAATTGATCTCATTTTAAACCGCATCTCTTCTATAGCCCTAGAGAGGTATTTAAGAGTATTATTTTAAAAAGTATAACAAATAGTTGCATATTAACTTGAAAGGGAATGCCAGATGATATCTACCAAACAAAATTGATATAGAGTTCCTCCTTCCATTTAACGGCAGTTTCTTCCCTTTTATTCTATTCCCTGAACAAACAAACCATTTTAACAATATTAAATAATTTCTGTGAAAGGTGTATTTTCTTACCAGCTTATTATGATCAAAGGAGAAAATAAAACGTGGGCCTACAAAGATGTACCCTTCCTACACTCTTCTTTTGCCCAACCTTTTCATCATTAGAGAAATTTTTCAGTACTCAAATACTCTGAGCTTTAAAAAATACTAATCACCAATGGAAGAGACAGACTCAGACTTTTCCTTAGTAGTTTCTATCTTTTTGCACAAACTTTCTAAGAGCTACCAACTTTTGTCTATTCAATCCATTTCCAGGTGTAATCAACTCCTCAGTACTGAAAAGAGGCTTGAAGAAAAGTAATCTGTCTGAAGTTAAACTAGCTAAATATTGAGCTCAGTTATACACATCTCTTATTGACTTCAATAAGACTGTAGCCTTGCAATTGCCCCAGCCTCTTTAAGATTATATTTAAAAGTAATTTCATTCAAAATTACATAAACTTTTGAACCCTATCCTTTAAAATATCGGATTCATTTTAATTTTATTTTAGTTAGTGAAATACAAATTTACAAGCAGAGTTCAAAAAATGTATGTATTTTTTAAATTACCTAAATTCTCTGTAATTCTTTTTTTTCAATAGTTTAATGCAGACATTTGAATGAAAGAGGAATCACAAATAAACAAAATCATTGCATCAAATTTCCTCAGTGCATTAAATATGCACTCAGTAGTAATCACCAACAGTAGCAACACATTTAAAAATGTAGAGAATAATGTACAATTTATGCCAGTTTCAAGAGTCTTATTCATAAAAACACCATTTGGATGAAAATACACACATTTTATTAAGTGGTTAGTCTTAATTTTTTTTTTTTTTAAATTCAGACAAATGACCTAAATAGTGTGTGGGAGGTCTAGCACTACGGGCCAGTTCTTAATGTGACATCCACCCCCCATGAGGACTTGGTCAAGAGCTGACTATAGAGTAATAAAATACCCAAGGCACACCCTGGCACCTAAGGTGCTAGGCACAGAACATTCCTGGGCCTATAAACAGCACTGGGATTAACTACTATCCCACGCATTTTTCTTCCAAGAATCAACTGTATATAAATATTATCACAACTGTATATTTTTAAACTATATACACGATTCAAACAAAAAAGATTAAAGTGAAATAGAACAAATTAATAATAATGGTATGTAAAATTTTAAAGCATTTTTTTGGTACTATTTTAAGTTTACTAAATTTTATGTATAACTTTTAATTATAAAATAATAAGTGCATATGTATTAAATTCATAGCGACTGTATGTCCAGAAATGTTACATGTGAGAATCACATTAGAACAGCAGCACTTCTAAGTTTTATCTACCACTATAACAAAATGCTACAACCAAAATTATATGAAAAAACTATTAAAGATTTTTTTTGTAAGATAATTTGACTTGTACTTAAATAAGGTAATTTAAAAATACTACAAGGGCTCAGAGGCATATGATAGCTAAACTCTCTGTAATGAGAATGAAGCTGACTAGACCAGTGCTCATCAGGCCTAGCTTATATGAAAAATGTAAGCTAATTATCAAAAAAATGGAATACCATTTTTGGTTGAGCATGGGTAACAATACTGATTTCTTGGATTGCTATAACTTCTGCTCAAATTTATACATATCTAACCCTTTCCTACAAAATAATTTGTGCTACAAAGGTAATGAATTGTTCAAGAGCCTATGGCATATAACCAAAGGCTCTTGTTCCTATACCTACTGGCAAACTACTGTTTACTGAGGACGCATTTTTGTCAGTCACCTTACAATCACTGACAATAATCCTGACATGCATGTATCTTTTTCCCACTTTACAGGTTATAAAGCTGAAAATAATGTTTGTTAAATATACTGCTCAGTTCATACCATGGTTCAAACCTGTATCTGATCAACTCCACACCCCATGTTTAATTCTAATTCCAGGGAAGAAAATAACTAACTTCTTTAAGCCAATAACTTCATTCAGGGTCTACATAGAATCTTCGATCTCTTAAATATGACTAGTTTCCTTTGTAGTTAATTAGTGACAAGTTAACTTATTGTCAAAGTAATTATGTGCTAGTCTGTTTTAAGATTTTAGCTCAGTAGTTCTCAAAGGGTGGTTCATGGACCCCTGGGAGTCACAGGGAAATCTTCAAGGTATCCCTGACACCCATACTGTTTTTATAATAATATTAAGGCATTAGCTGCATGTTTCAGTGTTGACATTTGCACTGATGAATCCAAGTCAAGTGAACCCTGTCATTTCAAGAAAAACAACTGATAGCGTTGGTTAAAATAATATAATTTGAACTTTTGAGGAAAAATTAGAGTTTTGGAAAACTGCCATTATGAGCATGACAGTTTTAAAATACTTAAAAGATTTTTCTGATAAGATAGGTGGTGAGTGTAACAAGCATAATTTCTTGATACTTATAATGAAAGGTGCCAACACAAGACCTTCATAACTCAGTAAACAATATAATCTAAAAGACCAATGCATGATGTTACAAAATTATACATGGAATAAAGGATTCATTCAAATTTTTAAATTGGACCAATGGATTTTAATGTAAAAGTACTAAAAGTTCATTTATGTGGTTTCAGCACCTACATTGGACTTAACCTTTAAGAAACTACTACTTGTGAAATCTGGTTTCTTATCAAAGAAGAATATTTATTTACATTATATAAAAAAGCTGTAAGATATATTCCCTTTTTAACTACATATCAATATTGAGCCAGATTTTCTTCATATATTTAAAACATATCACAACAGACTGAATACTGACGCAGACAATAACAGTACAGTTGTCTTCCGTTAAACCACACATTAAAAAGATTTGCAAAACTGTAAAACAATGTCATTCTTCTCACTAACTTATTTTTATTTTAGGAAATATAGTGGTTTTTCATCAAAATTAGTTTTTATGTTAATAGATAGTGGGTTCAATAGTATAAATTTTAAGCAAATTAATAACTTTTTAATTTCTAACACAATAACAATTGTAGATATGCACCTGAACAAAAGATTTTTAGAGTTCTCCATACATTGAGTCCTGAGATCAAAAGTTTGAGAACTGCAATTTGTTATTCTCTCAATAAACATTTGCTGTTTCAAATACTAAACTAAACTATGTTAAATGTTGTTGGCAGGTGTTGCTGCCGGCCTATATAGAATCTGTTGATTCCCTACTTCGTATCACTGCAAACACTACTTTCTTTCTAATCCTCTCAACAAAATTCAGAAGCTAAATAAGTAGTATTATCTATTTTATTCTGTACAAATAAGGAAACTAATGCCTTTCATTTTTATTGAAGGCTTACTTTCAGTCTTATTTTTAACCCGTTTTTTAATTTTAAAAAAATGCATACACATGGTTTTAAAAGAAACAAACTACAGTATAAACTACAAAGCACAAAATTTAAAAATCAGCCCCTGTCCCATAATCTCCATTTCCCACTGCATAGTCAGCCTCTGTTAAATTTATTAAATATCCTCCCAGCATTTTTCTGCTTATGTGTAATTTTCTATACAAATGCAAACATATATTAATATATATACTGTCCTCAGTTTTACTCAGTCTCTTTTAAATAGTCCCAAATATGTCACTCTCATTAAGCCAACCAATAATCCAGGTCATTTAAAGAAGCTATGATAAGTCTCTGCTCTGAATCGGTGACCTCATTTCTACCAACACAACAAATGCAGAATAAGTCAGAGTAAGTTTATGTCCTATGAGTAGTCCCTCTCTATATCGCGGTTCACTTATTGCGGCCTCATTCTATCGCGGGATTTTTTTAAATATTATATTTAATAATTTATCGCGGATTCTTCACTATATTGCAGGATTTTGCAGTACTGTATACATATGTTGTTAAAGTTACATAGGTTTAAGAGTGTAGAATATGTTTAAGGACATAAGTAGTGTTTATAAAAGTGTGGAAAAGGTTAATAAGGGAGTGGGAAAGGTTAATAAGGGATTAGGAATGGTTTATAAGTGTGTGGGAAGGGTTTATAAAGCCTTAAAATATATATAAACACTAAAATAAATGTAAGGGTCCTACTTCACGGATTTTCACCTGTCGCACAGGTGGTCTAGAACATAATACCTGTGATAGATGAGGGAATACTGTATATCCAGTTAACTCTTCACCTTTGCTTATTCCTTTATTGAGATAAGATGCTACTGAAAATGGGAATAAATTTACCACCCAAAATGTTGTGAAATCAGCATTTCAAGTTATAGGAGAAATTTCTTTCAATTTGCGCAAACACATTTCACTCTCAGATTCCTACTGCTCTGCTGTTACCCTGTCATCTCTTATTCCACTATGACAGGGGTCCCCAAAGGCCGGACTGTTAGGAGCCCGGCCATGAGCAAACTCACCTGAGTTCCACCTCCTGCAGCCACCCCACCCCACGAAGCGGGTCCCTGGTGTCAGAAAAGTTGGGGACCACTTCACTATGGGTTATACTTCAATCTATAGATGGGAATGAATGAATGGATGGATGGGTGGATGGATGTAGCTATGGATGGATGTTAAAGGCTATTTTCAATTCTGGGTTTGTACACAAATACTGAAATAAAAATAATTTGTATTCAAAGAATATGAACTACTTTGATAGAGAAAGGTTCCACCATCAGTCTGAATCTAACACACATCATTAAAGCTCCAGTATGTTTTCACTAATTCCACACAGGAGGATTACAGATGTCCTGCTAGTTACCATTTCCTGGTAAGCAATCTGAATGGCTTCCAGGAAATTGCTAATGACCTTCATTTTACTTAAAATCTAGGCTGCAATTAGTAATAGTTTTCTTCCCCATGCTGGTTACAATGTTTATTTTCATCACAGCAATCAGCAAGAAAAGAGTAAAATGTCTTGTTTTTGAATTATATCAAAATGTATTCTCTTTATCTCGATATGTCACCAAATAGACTAATACATATTTAATGTAATCATAATTGTGTAAGGATACTTAGGATCTTTTTTACTTCTGACCAGTTTTGTCTCCTTTTCGCACTCTAGGCTGTAGCTATTGCTAAAATTAGCCTTTTAAAAATGAAATCAATAGAAAGAAGTATTTTATAATCGGTGACTATACATTTAAAAATGTTTTATAATTGAAATTTCTGAAACCAGATGTAATTTTAAAGTTTTATCTTTTTAATTATAATAATTAACTATTTTAAAAGAAGTTTCAGAGTCTTATTCAATTAATTTAAAATATGATCATATGGTCAGTGTAATAATAACAAAGAATAATTTTAGTCAGTGTTATATTTATAACTAGAACCTATTATTAAACTTCAGTATTTTCTTTCATGTAAACATTGATTTCACTAATTAAGTCCAACTGATCTTTTCCCCAACATATCGATTTCTTTTAATCCTAACAGTTAACAATGATTCTAATGTATCATAATACTCAAGACCTTAATCATATAGTAATTTTTGCCAGTAGCTTTTGTTTGAATTTTAATTAAGAAGACCTTGTGTCTCCAAACCCAAGTTGGGGGGGAGGTTTTAATTGCTTGTATGTATATCATACAGACTTCAAAGGAAGTAAAAGATGTTTATAACAGAGAGTACAAAGGAGAGCTTTGAAATGTCTACATTCATGCAAAGTGGTATAATTTAAAAACTATGGATGGGTGCTGTGGTGGTATAATGCATGTATATTTATAAAACTAGTTGCAGTGTGCATTTGTTGTTAGCAAAATGAGTTCATGGACTTTGCAATAATTACAATTGATTACAAGACAACCAAAAGACTATATAAATGGGCTAAACATGCTATTTGAGGGGATATTTGTTTCCACCTTAGTAATTTATTATGTGACATAGAGCAGCAACTTTTCTGAATATTGGGGTCCCTATATACAAAATGTGTTGGATTACATAATATGCAAAGCCCTTCAGCTCTAATTTTTTGAGATTCTATGATTCTAGATATTACTCTGAAGTTCAACAATTACACAGATCATACAGAAAACAGTGACACTATTACATTATTTTGTACAAACAGAGAAGAAAATAACAGACTGGTCTCTAAAGCAATGAGCACTTGTCTTAAAAATAACAATTTAAAATTTTCAAAATACATGAATTCTAAACATTGATTACTGTTTCACCCATTTTCCTAATGAGACAGAATCACTAGGTATGTGAACTTTGCTGATTTTATTGGAGTTGAAAAGTGGCAAATGATTTGCTCTTAAAACTTTCCAGATTTTTTTTTAAGTTCTCTCAGATGAACAGATTGCTGTAAATTTTTAAAGGGTAATTGAAGAAAAATTCATTTATAAATGAATATGTAAAGCATATAGTCATAGCTCTTGGAAAACCATGCTAGTCCTACTGTGGTTGTCTATAACAGAAAACACCAGTAACTATGATTTACAATTCCTAGAAAACTTAGCCTTCTGTAGAAGGGACAATATATAGAATAAGCAATCAGAGTCCTTAGATACAATTTAAGGTCCTTACTATAAAAGTAAATAGACTAGGGAAAAGAATTGGCATTTAAGATAGTAACTTGTGACACAGAACACTAATTCTATGGGAATGCTGTTAGATCCATTCTAACCCTTTGGTGATAACAGCACTGCGTAAGTTACTTCAAGAATAACCTAAACTATTTGATCTTCAAAGATCTATCATGCACTGAAAAAAAACATGCTTTTGTGTGCCTGTGCTCTCATCCAAAGATTTATGTTTGCAATCCAAAGTCAAAATGAAAGCAGGCTCTCAGTGGCACAGAGTAGCAATATTATAATAAATACACATTTTTAATGCAGTGCCAACCACAACTGTTATATGCTTGTACTATTTAATGCAATGTAGTTCCTAATTTTACTTCTCTTAGTAACAGCACTTATGAAGTAATAGGGAGCAATAGTTAAAGTCTTTAATAGTAAAGTATGTCAGTAACATTTAGGCTTTAGAACAAACCTCTCAGACATGTTAGTTGAATAAATATATAAATAATTGTGTTTTGACAATGTCTTTGAAAAACATTGACGATCATTTATAGAATTTTCCATTTAAAAACATTTGTTCAAGTACAATTTCCCCCCATCAGAGACTGTCATTTTCCTGAGCTGTAGGAGAGTATACCTACAGCCCATCTACCTCAATCACGAAATGTAAATATTGAAATGATTAATCGTAAATGACCGAGGAAGGAAAACACTATTTTCCTTATTTGGTTCATATCACATAATTATTTTTTGTCTCTCTGATCATCTGTGTGTTTGACAAACATGAGCACAAACAGTTTGTGCTAGCTCAAACAACCAACATTATTGTTTCTCTGGCACACTGCCCAGGGAGGCGCCGTCACCCCAAGGAGGAGATGCCAGCCACAGCATCGAGGGGCATATGTCCCAAAAAGGGGGGCTGGTTAAGGCTCTCTTCTATAACCCACAGAAGGCTAGACCCATTTATGGAGACAGAGGATGAATCTTAATGCTGCAGACACCATGTATATGTCACCACTGCATTTGTAAATGTTTCATAACCATAACTATCCTGGCATTCTCACGCCTTTGGCACGACTCAAACAAACAAATGGATTACAGGCTCTACCAGTACTTCTGTTTTACCTTGGATCCTTCTACCACATTATTCCTCCCCCTTCTCTCATTCACGTATAAATCAAGATAAATACTACCATAGCAAGAAACTGTATTCCTGTCCCCACTCCTGCTTTGCTATACTCCCTCACTTACGTAGAGAAGGGTGGAAGTGGAACTGCTTTTCGCTGCTTTTGTGTTGTGAAAGGGAGAACTAGCCCAGGGCCTGCTTTCCCTCTCTGTCCACACTTCAGAGTTCTAAGACTGAAGAATTTGAAAACTGCTCTGTAATGTATGAAATGAGGCTCTTTAGAGATCAGGATTCAAACTCTACCTTCACCACTTTCTTTTCTTCTTCTCCTGGACGTGCCCCAACTGAGCATGGAACCCAAAACCTAGGTGTGCGCCCTGGCTGGGGAAAGCACCCACACAACCTTTTGGTGCACAAGACGATGCTCCAATCAACTGAGCCACTGGACCAGGACCCTCCACAACTTTCTCAGCAACCCAAACAGGCCACTTAATTTCTCTAAGTCTTTTTATTTATATGTAAAATTAATGTAATAATATTTTCCTCGCTGGGTTGTTATAAGGATCGAATAAAATAATATAGATGTTTTAGTACTTTGTTTCCTTTGTAAACAATAAGACATCTTTTAAAAGTGCTAACTATGTTACTTGTTGGCAGGAAATAGATAATATTTTAAAGATAAGTCTTATAATTAAGAAAATATAATACTAGTATTAATGTTGAAAGAACCTTAGGACGTCATGAAGACAATACCCCACCAGAATACAAATACCCTCTACAAAATCCTGATTTAAAATTTTCCACCGCCAAATTTCCACTGATCTTATTTTATTGAAGCATCCATTCATCCACTTGTTTAACAAAGATTTATTGAACACTCATATTCAAGGCATTCTCTTTTAATTCAGTCCAACTGTATCAATGTCAGATAGCTATCAATTGTTCCTAAATTCTGTTGTATATTGAGAACAATTTCCTTATTACAACTCAAAACAAATCTTATCCTCTTCTATTCAACAAAACTTCAACCTGCTAATATGTATTAGGCTAAGACTTCCCCAGCTCTTTAATTACTATTCTTATTACATCTTCAGGACTCTTCACCATTCTACCCACTTTTGATAAATTCTAATTTGACAGCAGATTGCTCTAAAATATGGTACCCCAATTAGAATACAATACCTCAGCTGTAATAGACCAAGGCATAGGTCTAACCATTTTACACTATATTTCATTTAAGTTCTTAATAGTTATTTAACAATACATGTAATAATGCTAATGCAGTTTGAACATTGCTTTGAGATTACTGCTATTAAATGTGTGTCATTTACAGCACTCTAGACTCAATTAGTGTTGCTACTGGAGAGACTACCTATGGAAACATGGTGGGGGTGAGGGATGGCAGTGTCTCTTAAATATTAGACAAGACTCAAATACAAACCCGCTGAAAATCTGATTCAGAATTTCTCAAACTCTAGCAATATTCCAACTCTCTCTTATTGAGGGGTTTCTGCAATATTGCTTTACTTCATTTAGATAAGACTTTTTTGAAAGCATTTTTTTAAAGGAAGGTCTGAAATTATTAGCATATTGTTTTTTAATATGTGGTAATAGTAAGTTCATTGCATTAAAGATCCATTTTTCAATACTACTCTTACCCAGTCTGCTGCCCACACTTTAATTCTCCCTGTAGCACCTAACCTACTGCATAGAATTTTCTAGTGGTAGTTGTAGAGGCTATGTTTTCTCCCTTCTCCAGGTTCATTATGCTGGAATCCAAAAGAAGATGTAAAGTTAAGAATGATAGATAAATCTAGATCGCTTAGGAAGTAATATATTGACTATTTAGAAAATAATGACTATGAGAATTCCAAAGGGTCAAATTTATGGGATGCATAAAGCTATTTCTACAAACATATTGATGGCCGAAAGGGCCTTTATTATTAAATTTAAAATGTTTAAAATGAAGAATTCAATTTAAGAAGTTAAAGGGTATCAGAAAGTAAACAAAAGAAAAAGTACAAGGAAAACAAGGAAGGGAGAGATAATAAATGTAAAAGTAAGATTAAGTAGCTGACATACTAAAAAGCAGCAGAATTAACAAATAAATCTAAAAAGTGGATCCTTCCCAAGGAGTGAGAGGAGAGAGCTAAATAGAAAAACCACTGGCAAGTAAAATTGAGAAATGAAAGAGAGAGAACACAAATATGCAAAACTGAAAATGGACTATATAACAATACACAAATAGAAAACTCAAAATAAAATGATACTGTATTTTAAAACAATACTAATGCATTTGAAAATCTCAATGAAATATACAATTTTCCAGGAACTTTTTTTCTTGCAAAACTGATTTAAATAGAAATAAAAAATGTAAAAAAAAAAAAAAAAATTTCCAGAGACTGCTCTAAGCTTAGATGTTTTATGCATATATTGTTTCAGAATTTCAAGGAATAAGTAGTTTTAATGTTATCCACGCAACATTTTACAGAGTCCAAGAAAGGGAGAAAAGAGGTTTCCAATTCAATTATGAATGCTGGTATTAAAAATTAACAAAAATAATACAAATAAAGAAAAATACAAACTAATCTCATTTATGATTACAGATGCAAAAATAACAACTGTAATATGAGCAAATACAATCATGCAGTACATTAAAACAAGAGTACGTCATGACTAATGAGGGTTTATTTCATTAATAAATTTTAAAAACAAAAACCTGTAATATATGCCATAAAACAAAATGTAATTTCTCATAGAAACCCTTAATAAGCTATGACTAGAATTTTTTATATTAAAAAATATCTTAAATCAATGGTTAGCATAATACTTAATGGTGAAATACTAAAAACTATTCCTTAATTTAAAAACTGCACAAAATACCTGCTATCACCTGTATTACTTAATATTATTCTTGACATTCTAGGCAATGAAATAAGAGAAGAGGTTAAAAAAAGGAAACAGAAGAGAAAAGGTATCAGCTGAAATATGATTACAGTTAATAAGTTTGATAAAAAAGGAAACTATAAAATGAACCAGCAAAATGCACTAACATTCCTAAATATGATAACAAGAAGAAAATGGAGTGAAGACTATCTCATTCACAAAAGCAAGCAAAAAATTAACTATTATAATGGAAATATCAAAGGAAATGTGCACAATCTGTATTTTAAAAACAAGACATTGTTGAGGGACATAAAAGAATTAAATAAATGATTTTGAGTGGAAAGATTTAATACTATAAAGATATCAGTTTACCTCATTTTATATAAATACAATCTCTTAAGATATCACTTTGGAATTTCAATCAATAATATATAAGTCTAAAATAAATTTTAGAGAAGTGTGCAAACATATTAAAGAAAAATTATGACTGTTGTCATTCAATGCTTACTTTTCAAAGATACTCTAGAGCTACACTGACTAATATAGCAGAGCACTAACAAAAGTTTAGATAGAAAGATCAATGGGAATAGAACCAAAAACTAAGAAATGGTTCCAAATATGCAATTAGTATGTAATGAAAGATGTTATTTCAAGTCAGAAGTGATAAAATGGATTATTTAATAAATGATATGGAAATATTTGGAACTGCTTGAGAAAAAAATTAAGTTATACTTCTGGATGAAATTATATATCAAAATACATTCAAGAGGAATTAAAGAGTAAAATGTACAGAAACATAAAGAACTGGAAGAAAATATACAGAATGTTACCTAACCTCAGACTGGAGGAAGCCATTCTAAACAAATATCCAATAGAAAAAAAAGCATTAAAGAAAGGAGGGAACTATTTGACAACAAATTCATAAAGTAAAAAAATATTTTTTAATGTAACATATGACAGATAAAGATTAATAACATTAAAATATACAGGAAGGAGCAAAATTTCATTTATAGTTGTGAACACCTAAAGCACAAAGTTTATCTTGTATTATTATTTATAAATTATTGAATTATTTTTCCATATGAACAACTGTAAACCTACTTTTTCCCCATCCTGTATGTTAAGAGTCTTACAAAACTGTAAGATTTATACAAATCCTTTAAAGAAAAAACAGGCACACAACATAAATAGGCTTTTCACAGAGGAAGAGATACTCAATTTAAATAAATTTATGTAAAACTCTTCGTTCTCAATAATAAAGAAATTCAGAATAATTCAGCAATAATATGTCATTTTCCCTTTAAAACTGGCAAGAAACTTTTAAGTTAATAATACTTGTTATTCAGGGCAAGGGAATAACACTTGCAGATACTGGTGAGAGTACAGAATACTATTTTCCCTTCTGAAGGGCAATGTGGCAATGTGTACCAAAAGCCTTTTAATAAAGAACAACTCTTTGATGCAGGAATTTCACTTTTTTATAATATATTCTAAGAAAATAGCCACTAGTTGGTACTGAAAAGTATTAAAAAGTTATCCATATTCAAGATCTTTTTTATAATGACAAACAATAAAAACAACTGAAATATTGAATATAAGACTCGGTTAATTATGAGAACCTCACTTTGTGCAATATTTGCTGCAAAAACAATGACCTAATCACAAGGAAATTCACAATATATCTTTAGGTGGGAAAGACAGACACAAAAGAATAGTAAAAATATTATTGTAATTTCAAGAAAACATTTAATATACATAAAGTAAAATGGAAAGGATATATGAAATAATACAGGTAGAATTAAAGACAATTATAATTTATTTTGCATGTTTTTCTATACTTTTTACAATAAATAAGTATGAATTTTATAATGAAGGAAAATAGTGAGCTAGTAAAAATGCACATTACTTGAGATATAATATTAAATATCAATAATGTACAATAGTATGTATGTCTTTGAGATAGTATTTAGATCACTTTGACATTTCAGAATAATTATAACTAATTTAGGTCTGATCTCATCTAGACTAAAAAATGTACATTGATTTTAGCAATGGTTGAATCACTATGAGCACTACTTTAATTTTTTAAAATTTTCATTATATTATTGTCATATTTTCCATACAATTTTATGATGACAAAATATTAGGATGTAAGAAGAGATTGTTATGTAGAATAAACGTAGACTAAATCAAAATGATACACTTTAAAAGAATCTTATCTTCTATGCCCATAAAACTGAGAGTAGCACACGAACAAAAGTTCACTTACCTCCTACTGAATCAGAAAAAAAAAAAGTTAAAGAATTTAAAAAGCCTAATTTTGCATGTGTTTCACTTCTGATATTTATGCATCTTAAATATCTGAGACTAGTACAACTTTTACATTTTAAATTCATAATTAGAATAAAAAATAAAGTAAGATGGGAAATGGGGGCAGGGGAGAGGAGATAACCCAATGCTTAAAAACTCAATGCTTAATCATAACATAATAAAATGTTAGCTTCCACATTACTAAAAGAAAGCAAGACCCCCATCATTCATGCTGATCAGAGCTTGCCTTTGCATAAACCATTTCTGTGCTCACTTTTATAAAACCAATGACTTTGGAAAGGAAAGAAAACACAAAATGACGTGCAAAGTAGCACACACCATGTTATTGCAGCTGGATAAAGAATATGTCACTAATGACTTTCTACCCATTCGTTATATATTGAGGGTTTTTTTTTTTTTTCAAAATAGCAAGTGGCCTTCATAAGTACAACACAGAAGCTGTGAAATTCAAAATACTATCCAATTTCTACTTGATTTTGATACTATGTTAGATAATGGAATGAGTTATTAATCATTCCTTGGGAAAAAAATGACTTCCTTCTCTCTTCATTTGAATTGAATATAACATTCCTGAACTCTAGGTATTTTCTGTACTAAACTCAAAATAATATTTTCATCAGATAGTTATTTGCAAATGTTCATCTTAAATGACATATTTGTTATCTATGACCAATATGGATATTAACCTGAACCTGTTCGATAAATTCAGAAAACTAATCTAATTCACTGCCCAAATTGTTAGTGCAAGTCAGAGTGATAATTATCTGTAAAGAACAACTGATAGCATTAATTAATAAAAATGGATTCTATTCATGATACCAAAAACTAATAATACAGTACTTCTTTCCATAAAGGAATACACAAGAGAGAGTTATGTAAGAAGTATAACTTCTTCATTGATAGGGTAACTAAATTCTGTAATGTACTGGAATTGTCCACTTCTTAACATGTATCAGAATAACATCAATCACATAACTTCAAAAATTAAGATTCTCATCCTCATCAGGATAAGAGGTCATGAAATTTTAAATCCTGTGAAATCTGTTTAAGATTAATCAATCTAGCAACCTACAGGAATGTGAATAACAACTAAAACGTACCCTCATGAGTGCTTTCTTAAGTGGCAGGTGCTATGCTAAAAGCTTTACATGTATTAATTTTCTTAATGAGTCTATGAGGTAGGTACTGTTGTCACCCCATTTTAGATAGTAGAAATTCAAAACATAGAAAAGATCAGTGACTTGCCCAAAGTCACTCACCTACTAAATGACAGAGCTAGGATTGGAACAGGTAAACAGGCCACAGAATCCACCCATAAACCATTACGTACAGTACATTCTATAAATTTGTTTTTAAATAGGTGCTACGGTTGACCCTTTTTGATCAGAAAAATTTCAAATTAATAATTTGGATTCATAAATTAAGCTATTATATTATGACAAAGAGAAAAGACTAAAATTATCTTTAATTTGCTCTTCATCTTTGATATTTTTTTCATACTTTTTTGTTAAGTAAATTAATAAAGCATTTTATCCTATAATTTATAGTTGATAGACTAATAAAATGAGAGGACAAAAATTTCATCTATAAATATTACAAAGAATAAAAGTTCAGCGATATACAATATATTTATCCTCACATACATAAACAGTATTAGAGGTAAGTACAGAAGATCAACAAATGTATTGTTAAACAAAATAACATCTCCACATTGATATGTTTGATATTTTGTATATTGTACCTTTAATTTCTCCAAGAAGTTCACTGGTGTTTAGTCTTTCCATTTTTTCCTTCCAATCTTTTGAAAGTAGTTTTTCCATGCAGGAGGAATCTATTAAAATAAAAAAGTATTTAAAATATTGCATAGATATTTTATGTTATTAAATATAACAAATCCAGAAGACCAGTTTATGTAGAGATTCTCTTTAAAAATGATTAAAGCTAGTTTTGTTGTTGTTTTAAACCTAGGATATAGACTGTTATATTACTGTGTTATAAAATATCACAACTGAATTTATTTTTATCAGATTATTTAAACTGCTCCCAAAAAATATATAACGCTCCATAAGCTTATCTTGCTATTATAATTCTATTAATATTCAGTCAGCATTTATCATTTCTTAAACTGATGACAGAAAAAGGGGTTCTTTCTTATGTGTTTAAGTTTAGATAATATTCCTTTTAATCAGGTGATTATTTTTTAATTCTAAGCAAAATTTGTGTGCTATTGAAGAAAGGAAGACAACCCTTCAAGAGAGAAAACACCAATCAACCTGTAAGCATTTGTCCTTAAAAAAGAAATAAACACACAGCAACTTTTGTAAAATACTCATATATAGCAAAATGCAAAGAAAATAAAGTTGAGATAATGAAAACTGCTAATATAACTCTTCTATATAAAAAGAGATGCATATTCTTTTCAAAAAAATATTTAAACATTTTTTGCTCTACTGCATTTCTAAGTAGCATACTAGATTACAGGGAGCAATTACACTTGTTTCTATAAAGATTCAAAAGGTTACAGAAATTTAAACTTTAGAATATTTTAATAATTAGCAAATTTTTATCAATGAGTTCTTTTTTTCTCTCTATTCAGATGGATCTGCAACTGAAACTATTGCTTACAACTATTTACATGTATTTTTTGAGCCTCAAATCTTAACAAATAGACCACATTTCCAAAAGGGAATGCAGATTTAAATACTAAATCCTTAGTGTGAAACCTACTCCCATTAAATTTTAACATTCCAAGTGTCAAAAAGTCTGATAACTTCTTTTTAAAATTATATTTAAATTGTTACTCCATATCCAAATGCCTTTCCTCTCCCATATTAGTACCTATCTCTTTAGCATTTTTCTTTTCTTTTTTTTCCCTCCAGCTTCTAAATCCTCCTTGAATTTTTCAGAATGACAGTAAGGTCAAGGTGGATCTAAAGGGTTTTAAAAACTAGATAAGCTTTAGAAAAAGACAGTGAGTCCTGGGTAAGAGATGAGAAGACCACTGCATGATTAGAACGTATTGGTGAAAACAACTAACATTCGTCCGTGACGTGATCAATCAATCAAGGAATGGATGGAATCCAGATCTCCACATCGGTGCATCCTGAAATGGCTGACAAAAAACAACCGCACTAGTTCACTATCACAGAAGCTAACGTCCTTTCTAAATAGAAGCCAGCTTGATTCTGTTAAGAGAAAGCTCCCTGCCCCTTCCCTTACTTCTTCCCTTCTTTACCGCCTTCCTTCCTTCTTTCTTTCCATTCTTTCCTATTAAAATTTTCTTAGGCTTCAACAAGTGACCTACCACTTTGATTAAACACTGGATTCTGAGTGACCTTCAGATAAGGTCTGCATACATATGTCTACATTCGGTTTATACTTAATTTCCAGAATCGTCTCTTTCTATGTTTATTTTAAATTCAGAAACAAGGTGTGCACTTTGTTCTATACATATTTTGTGTTTATGCTAATGTCATAAAAAAAAGATAATACAGAGATTTGAGAGTTATAAAGCCAATCTTCAAAGCCATGCCTATCAGAGAACTTTTCCGCAAATAGGGCTTAACTTTCTGAGAGAGACTGATGTAACAATAGATCATAGATAAGAATAATCAACAAAACATCTTCAGCTTCCTATCATACCCAGTTTGTTATTTATTTTTTTTATACTTTCATACATGTTATAACATTGCACTAAACTGATTATCACTGATATAAACGCTAAAGCATAACTTATTTGGTTAAAATTTGAATCGAGAGCATATAATGGTAAAAGACAAAAGCCCAATTTACTAGTAATGATCATAGACTCAAAGTAAGTTCATAAAATAGGATTAGAAACGCAATAAATATAAAACAGGCTTAAATATGTCTCTCGTTTCTATAAATAAACCTGAAACTTTCAGAGCTCCAGGAAAAGAATGCTTAAACTTCACGGGAGAAAAATATAACTATATGGACGACAGGAATACACACGTCAAACAAATCAAACCATGTGGACACAATTTTACATAAAAGCTACTCATTAATAAAATGGGTAATGACTTCAAAGCATTTCACATTCTTATTAAAAAATTAATCCTCACCATAATGCTAATTGATCTAGCTATATGAGATCCTATTTCAATAGAAGAAACTGAGGGGGGGGAATAAAGCAGACTTTGCATGTCTCTATAATAGCTCATGAGAATATTTAATAACAACTACTGATTGCTTTTATCTAAAGGACAATACAACCCACTACATACAAATTTAATGTTTAATCTCAATGCTCAGATTCCAGAGAGATTCAAAACACTGAAGAACTCTCTTGAAAGACTCTCAGCTTTGCACCTAATTATCTGACTGCCAAACCTCTAAGGGCGTGCCACAATTAGTACCAAGCTCACTCCATACTGTAATGGAAAGCAAGTGCCAAGAGGGGAAAAAAGACCCAAAAATGCAGACTGTAAACAAATACCACATAGGCAGAGGACTGTCACCACTGAGAGGAGTCTGACTTGAAATGAAGAAATATATAATAAAGTTATAAATGAACATTTATATTTTAAGATTTCCCACTCAAAACAATGCCCAGGTAAGGGTGGAAATTAAAGGTAAGTATTCTTCCTCCTTGTGTCACGTGCTTCAACTACATTAATAGCACAATAGCTTTACAGAGGCAGTTGATCAGGTCAGACTCTGCCTCAAGCACAGATGCAAAAACTAGGGGTCAAAATAAGTCAAGAACTCCAGTCTGCATCATGTACATGGAAAAAGTAGGAGCATGCAGAGTGGCTCTAACTCAGCAGTCAGGCGGGATGCCAAATGGAAAAAGGACGGAACATCACCCAGATAGTCACGGATTATTTTACTCAGATAAACGTTTTGCATGACTGACTTGAAAACAACTAATAACGTGCCACAGTCCTCAAAACAATAAGACAATACACAGTATTTTTCATCATCTGAGCTCCACTATTCAAATTTTAGTATTTTGACAAAATTGATTTCAGTTAAAACACAGGAGAGAAGCTACATGCCTTTTGGAAGCTGAGATAAAGAACTGCAATATTATAGTATAAAAAAGTCATCACATGTATGTATTAGAAATGAATGTAAGCCATATACCTCAGTATGAAAGTGGAAAATACCAAAATGAAATCCTCTTACTTTGAAAGAATAGCCTCCAAAAGCCAATTCATAGTCAATAAAATATTTCTAGAACTTTATTATATTTATCTTGCCTTATTTTTTAAATAATATAATTTTAAAAGGACTATCAAACAAGAGGTGGATCTCAGTTCTCACTTGTATTTTAATCAAGGAGGCAGAAGATTTTGATGCATTATAAGTTAATTCTCAGCTGCATAGCTTGTTTTTTCCTTTCCTTTGAAAATTTTAGCTTTTCAAGAATTTTTTTGTAGGGAAGAAGGAAAGACAATTCAGAACTAATTTTTAATAAATATCCCACATAATAGATTGAAAAGTGATGTTTCTGCTTCCTAAATACTTAGGTTTCAGTCCAGGTAAGTCAAGAGTGCTTTACCATGCTAATAATTAATTTTACAGTACAAGACAAATTCAAAGTGAGAATATGTGAACTATTTATTTCCTAATCTATATGAAGATATTTTAGGGACTATTTTAAAATATTTCTAGTTAAACAAACTTGCAGCAGTATTAACACGTGTTCTGCACAACATAAAGATATTTCAAATGTGTCAAAGAGAGTAAGTAAAAAAAATCATCACTAAAACTAAAGCATGTGGAGAACATAAAAAAATAAATGGAAAAATATTATTTACTTAAAATAATTTACCTGTGAGTAAACAGTTATTATTCCTCTTACCCTGAAGTGATTATTTAAATTTAGAAATGCTAAAACATTAGAAACATGATATAGAAAATATCTTTAAAATATTTTAGTGAGGAAAAATAATGGCTGCTGCTCCTATATGAGATTTCCTACTGCCTTATTAATTCTTTTAAGAGAATATTAAAACAATTCATTTTATTTTTACCATAGGAATCATTCATTTCAAATGCAATAAATTTTCTCTGTATCCAGGAACAATAACTTGTAAAAAGTACACTTGACCTTGGTTTATGAGTAATTCTGACAATATATATCTATATCCCTGCTGATAAACCATCTCACATTTTTCATTAGGAAATAGAGATGCACATGCCAGTTACTGTACATTTTTCCACAGTGATAAGTGCTTCAAAATACAGTGGGATAAAATTGGAGCTTGGAGAGCTTGAAGAGCACTCTTAAATTTTAATTAAAACCCTCCAAGCTCACTAAAAATAATTAGACACTAAAATGTGCCAGTTTTATTTTGAAGTCACGATAACGCACAAAGCACAGTCCTGGACGACTGCTTGTGCACTCCTCTCTTTCTCCCCTTCTCCAATGAAACAACTGATTTTCCAAATACGAACAAGGGGATATATAAATAGAGGCTGTTTTCAGGCCTTCTCTTCATGCTCGTAAGCTGACAGAAGAGACGGCAAAGTGGGTTTTTCAGACTGCACCACATGAAACTAGAATAACTTGCTTAACCAAGAGTTCGAATCACTGACAAACTAGATAAAATTCAGTCTGCAAGAAACAACATTGGTTGTATCACTGATCTTTTTTGATCCAAAAGCCAAACCTTTAACCTCTTAAATGTTTTTGCTATCTTAAAATATCTCATACAATGCTATATTCCATCCTATTTTTAGCCAAGCAGCAAGAGAAAGCATGCCTTTCCCATACAGCAGGGAATGATATAAACATCAACACAGATGCTCTGCCAGGAAGAGCTGGACTTCTCAAGCACTTGATCATTTAGGAATGCACCAACTGTTTCGGATAATCTCGTGCCAGCTCCCCTTTTGCTCCACACTCCCCTTTGGGAGGGGCCAATCTTGTCCTGGTCCTAATTTTTCATTTTACTCCTCCATAGCCCCCCCATCCCCGAAAAGATGAGAAATGGCATTTATGCTTAGCAATGAGAAAGCAGGCTCACTTCCCCAAACAGACCAAAACTTTAAAACAATTAACCCTCCCCTCTTCTTTCAGATAAATTACTAAGTATAAAATGCAATCTGTTTCCTTTGTTTATTCAATATGAACAATTTGTAAATGACTCAAGGATAAAATTCAGAAAATGTTGTGCTAAATTAGAACTATTATAAGCATGCTAATGACTCAATGCTTGAGTAAAACATGCATGATCGGTGTGAAGAAATAGATTTAGTTCTTATGAAATTCTGTTGTGTTGCCTTAAAACAATTTGGTCATTAAATCAGATCTATTCCTTCCAGGAAAAATGTAATTCTACAACCACTTTACAGATAGGACAGTGAGAGAGAAAGAGAGAGAGAGAGAGAGAGAGAGAGAGAGAGAGAGAGAGAGAGAGAGAGAGAGGGAGAGAAAGAGAGAAAGAGAGAGAGAGAGAGTCTGTGAATAGGAGCTGCTGCAAATGTCATTAGAACATTAGATGTAAGATTTTGGCATCTTCATAAGGGAGAAAATCTCCACATTTGAAATTACCAGAAATACATATGTAACATCGTCATATTAGGTGCAATATTCTCTTTGGATTGTTTTTATCTACCAAAGTCTCTGATAAATTTTATAGGAACTCCTTAAAACTGGGACTTAACATAGATTCATGGAATTCACATTGTTATGTATGTACAGGTATGAGATACCTCTTTCATCTGCTTTCCAAGGCTGCTTAGCATCTAGAACGATATCAGAGGAATTATTCAAAATCAAATTCCTCTCCCATATCCATCAAGGTACAACTGCTAATTGGTAGCAGTTGCCAATGCCAGTATAGATAAAGAGGGAAGCATCCATCAGGTGATTCAGGGGTTCACAGCCTGCTGCTATAGCTGAGAGACTTCCGTGACCACCTAGACAAAACATCCGCATTTCAGAAATAAGGAAAGTCAAGAAAGTCTCTTGCCTTGCTCAAGCTCAAGTGGTTGCAGGGCCTTGACTCCAGTTCATTGTTGGTTTTACTGAAATGAATACTTATATCATTATTTGAACATCAGTTTTACAGTCTCTGCTTCAGACATGGAATGGAGCACTCTAGTTCCTTGGAGAAGGGCACTAAAAACTCGGGGTATGTCAGTAAAAGTCAGTAGTGTTTTAAGACAGTCCTCCTGTACACACCACACTACACTGCTCCTCCAGACTGCCTTTCCCTAGTGTCTTGTCTGTGTGAACTAAGGGCTTTCCTTTCCTAAATATCATGTACTAAGAAACAGTTAAGATGCTACTTAAAACTGTT
Organism: Furipterus horrens; assembly: GCF_987537825.1. Lineage (NCBI taxonomy): Eukaryota > Metazoa > Chordata > Mammalia > Chiroptera > Furipteridae > Furipterus > Furipterus horrens. Next base: position 33,915,118 of record NW_028327172.1, on the reverse strand, counting down.
GGAACTCAAAAAGTAATTCCTTCCAAATTAGGTTTTACCTTCATGTACAAGAAGTAATTGTGCAGCCTGATACCTTGATTTTTCACTGCAGCTCATTGCCCACAACACATTCAAATTTACCACAATTTCAATGGGGTAACATGTGGCATTAGAAACTATGGCTGTCCATGTTGCTGAAATAATACCCATCATGAACCCTCTCGTGGCCCTGTTTTCTTTTTTTTTTTTTTTTAATGTATGTATGTATGTATTTATTATTTTATTTAATTATTTTTTTTTCAGATTTAATGTGTTTTATTGATTAAAATATTACATTTGTGCCAATTTCCCTTCCCTCTGCTCCCCTCCACCCAGTGGCCCCCCTCCCTCCAGTTGTCCCCCCCTTTTAGATTATGTCCATTAGTTGTGCATACAGTTCCTCCCAACCTCTCTCCGTCTATTCCATTCCCTCCTACCTTGATCCCCAATTCCTATATCATCTCCCTCCCTTTCCCCATTCCCCCTCCCTGTTGACCTCCCCCCAATATGCTTCCCGTACCCACAGTTCCTTTTCCACTCTCGTTGCCTATTTAGTTTGCCTTTGTTTCATCTCCCTAGCTTCTGTTTTTTTAAACCAGTCCCTTTAACATCTCATATAACAGTGGTTTGGATCTAATGAACTCTTTCAGTTTTATTTTGTCCTGGAAACACTTTCTCTGTCCTTCTATTCTGAATGACAATTTCGCTGGGTAGAGTATTCGTGGTTGTAGGTTTTGGATTTTCATTACTTTGAATATTTCTTGCCAGTCTCTTCTTGCCTGTAGGGTTTCCCTTGAGAAGTCAGCTGATAGTCTAATTGGGACCCCTTTGTACATAATTCTTTTCTTCTCTCTTGCTGCTTTTAAGATTCTCTCTTTATCTTTAATTTTTGACATTTTGATTATAATGTGTCTTGGAGTGGTTCTCCCTGGGTCCAGTCTCTTGGGAACTCTCCTTGCTTCCTGGACCTGCAAGTCCATTCCCTTCCCCAAGTCTGGGAAGTTCTCCTTTATTATATTTTCACTCAATTTTTCAAGTTCTAGTTCATCTTCCTCATTCTCTGGCAAACCAATGATTCTTATGTTGGGCCTTTTATAGCTGTCCCAGAGGTTTCTGATCCTTTCATTGTTGCTTCCCATTTCCTCTCGCTGCATTGGTTGACTGCTTGTTCCTTCTCCATATTCCAGTTTGTTGAAATGGACTCTGGATTTTATTTCCTTTCCTTCTGTCTCGTATGCGGTTTTGTTCCTTTCGTTATGAAAGTTTTTCGCTTCTTTCATATCTTTTTCCTGCTCTTTTGTGAATTCTGTAAGCCACCTGATAACAATGGCCCAGAACTGAGCCTCTGACAGGTTTCTTATCTGTTCATCTGTCAGGTTCTCTATCTGCTGTCTGGTGAGCTGCGCCACCAGGATTTCTATAGTTGTCTGCCTCATTTTGACAGATGCGTTTTGTTTTCTTGGGCCGGCTGTCCGGGGCAGTGCCTGTGTACTCGTAATGACCCAGCGACCGGCGCCGTTTGGCGTCACAAATCAGCGACCGGCGCCTGCCTGTCCGCGACCTATTTCGCAGCCCTGTGGTGCTTTCTTTGGGGGCGGGGGCCCAAGATGGATTCACACAGTTATTCAGCTAGGAGACCGGGATCCGTCCTCCCGCCCCCCTGGGCCTCACTGTTCAAGGCGATGCGGCGGCCGCTCTCCCCAGCGCCGGAGTCGCGCACCGGTAGGGGCTTGGCCGCAGCTGGGATTCCTCGCCGGGGTCGCGCACCGCCAGGGGCTTGACGGATCCGGGATTCCTCGCCGCCCCGCCGCTCCAGGTGCGACCGCAAACAGCACTGCCCTCTTTAACTCTTACCTGCCCAAATGGCACCGCTGGTTTATAACTTCATATGTTGGACTTCCGTGTAGTTTTATTTTCTGGAATTTCTAGTTATCCTTTGTTTTGAAGTAGTTGTATTTCTCTCTAGTTGTAGAGGGAGACCTAGCGTGTCCGTCTAAGCCTCCATCTTGGCCGGAAGTGTGGCCCTGTTTTCCGCTGCTCCATTGCCAAAGGCCAAAGTATTCAAACAATATAATATATATAACATATAATACTGCTCTTTGGGTTCTACAAATGTTTGAATTCATTTTTACTTTTTCAAATACATACTTAACTCCTTTAAAAAACTGTATTGGACTGTGGAAACAATAATCTTTGTGTGCCCACTGTGTCCTATATTCTTTCTCTTGTTTTTCTTGGGGGGGTGGGGGGCTTCTGAATGCTACTGTTATCATGATGCAGTTGCCAATTATGTACACTGCTGCCTGTCTCCTACTGCTCCTCCCAGCCACACAGACAGAAATTTGACCAAGGGACTATCTGGAAAGCCTTTCATGCTCAGAGGTTGGAAGCAATAAGCATGTGGGCTTGAGACTGTCATGGCCATGCTCCCTGGCACATGAAGTAAGACTGTCGGCAGTAAGAGTGAATGAAGCCAAAAATACAAAGAAAAGTGGAGATGAGTGAAGATAGGGAAAAAAAAATCTTTACATCATGTTAGCACACTTACATCCAAAAATAACTAAAACCAAATTTTGGTTCTGGGCTTCTTGGCAATGTAAGCCAATATATTCGTTTTTGCTTAAGCTAGTTTGAGTTGGGTTTCTGCCAGTTATAACTTAAAAACAACAAACAATAGTAAACCATAACAAAAGCTGTCATATACAGTCAAATGCATTATGTTTAATATTTTAACACACTGGAAACCATCAATGCACTAACTTGTACTACCAGGTTAAAACATTTATTATGCAAACCTTGAAGTAAAGCTCTTACTTTACTGAAAAACATGCAAGGGCTTTAAACTTTTATAGGGGTGCTACTTATAATTATTTAAATACATGATGCTACTTACAATTATTTAACTACATGAATTAGGAGTTTGCGCAGCTTAAAGAAAATGCAGTAGGAATAAAGTGGAAACCGGGACTCATTCAACACATACACACACCACCAGCAGCAGCAACAACAACAAAATCCCCAATCTAGATCCACAAGCACTGATTTCAGTTTTGTCTTCATCAGAACAATTTCTGGTTCGGAATTTATATTTAATGTTATAAAATGAAATTATAAATATATTTTTACTGATAAAATATTTCTTCTTATCTGTTTTATTTATTCACTGGCAATTTATAAAAGAACAATTTAATAGTCTTCTTACATGAAACTCTTCATCCCATTCCAATGTGACCATCAAACATACCTCACTTTTCTGTACATACCGTGTGCTTTTTCACTTCCACACCTTTGCTCATATCCTGACCAGAATATCTCCCCGCCTTCTTGATGCATATGAAAAACCCTCCTACTCTGCAGTGCTTACATTAAATACCACCTCCTCAATTACGCCTTGATTCATCATTTCAAACATAAATTCCCATCCTCTGAAAAGCAAAATAACATTTGCTGAGCACATATTATTTGTCAGTCACTGTGCTTTTTATGTTCTTTTCATGTATCACCTCATTAACTCAGAACTTCACAACTCTTTCTTCTACATCTACCTCTACCATTACTTAACAATTTTACCACCATATGATTAGGTATAAGGTCAAGATCATACTACATTACCCTAACTACATATTAAGTTCCTTGAAAGTCAGGGAATGATTCTGATACCATTCTGTGTTCTTCCATAATACTTAACCCACAGCTCTGCACTAAGTAAGCATTAAAACAAACTCCTTAATATACCACTAAGAAGATCACTTTTGGGTGTGTCAAGCAGCAACAGAACTATTTTGTTTTATAATTAATTATACTGATTATAATTTAATATACATCACATAATATATGCACCCATTTTAAAGGTAAATTTAATGAATTTGTCAAATCACACAGTCTTGTAGCTGCCATTCCAAAGAAGATAAAGACAGAACATTTCCAAAAAGTTATGTTGTTTATGCTGTGCTCCCTCTCAATTAACCATCCATGTTCTTAGCCCCAGACAACTACCAAATTGATTTATATTATTATAGGATGCTTTTGCTACACTTGAATTCATAAAAATGAAACTATGCAGTATATACTTTTTTGGATATGGATACTTTTAATTAGCATAAAATTTTTGAGATTCAATTATATTGAAGCATGTATTAACAAATTGGTCTTCTTTGTCAATGGATAGATTTCCATTGAGTAAATGTGCCATAATTTGTTTATTCATTCATCTGTTTGTGAATATGTGGTGCTCTTTTGGGCTATTAGAAATAAAGCTAATATGAAAATTCATTCATAAGTCTCTTTATGAATGTCTCTTTTGTTCCCCCTAAAAATGCAATTTCCTCTAAAAGTGGGAATACAGAGATCCAAGATGGCAGAGGAGTAAGTGGAAGCTACACTAACCTCCTCTCAGAACCAATCTGGAATTACGACTAAATTGTAGAGAAATTATCCTGAATAACCAACTGAACGCTAGCTGGAGAGAAGCCTTATAACCACGGACGGACAGAAGTGACTTCACCACAACATGACTGGTAGGGAGTGTGGAGGAGATGCAAAAGGGCTGGCTGGACCCCTTCAGGCAGCACTGAAGTTCTGGAGGGGGTTTCCCTGAGAAATGTGGGATCTAAACCACAAACGGGGCTCCCCAGTCTACAGCACCAGAGCCGGAAAGGAACCCAGATAAAATCCAGCTATGAAAAGAGCAGGGTTTCTGTCTGCCAGAGAGAGGCAGAGTGGCGGGAGACTCAGAGAGCCTCTTAAAGGGCCAATGCACAAAATTTCATTCACAGTCACTTACCCTGGGCTCTGGCAGAAGGAAGGCCAAATGGACTAGAAACACTTGAGGAGAGTCTGGGGTTGGTGGCTCTGGCTCTGGGGAGAGAACTAAAGTAATAGCTGCCAGGATCCCTGTGCTGAGTCGTTCTCCATACTGCAGAAGCCATCTTTCTCAGGCAAAGCACTCCCCTCTGTGAGGAATCAGCCTGAGGGGAAGCAATAGCCCTAACCACAGATTTACTCTGTCCAGACCTGTGGAGCTTAAACCAGGCTACTGATCACAGCTCGAGGCTATATCATTAATTAGCTTAAAAACTAAAGTGGATATTTGGGAGCTCTATGAGACTTCAGCAGACCCTCCCCTGGGTCCAGTGCTGATAAAAGCCAGCATTTGTGCACAGCCTGGTTCTTTCTGCACACAAACAGGCCCAGCAGAGGGAGCCACATTCTGTGGATCACTGACAGTTCTAAACAGGTTGACCAGGGCCAGTCACAAGCAGTGTCTGAAAAAGGCTTACACCAGAGTCTGTGCAGATATACATAATACATAGAAACAAAGACTAGGAAGCAGCCAAAATGGGAAGACAAAGAAATAGGCCCAAAATGAAAGAACAAGAAAATTCTCCAGAAGAAGAGCTAGATGAAATGGAAGCAAGCAATTTATCAGAAAAGAGTTTAGAGTAATAATTATAAGGATATTCAAAAACATAAAAAAGACATAGGAACCATAAAAAAGGACCAGTCAGAAATAAAGAATGCAATAACTGATATAAATAACACACTGGAAGGAATAAACGAAACGGTAGGTTAGATAAAGCAAAGGACTGCATTAGGGATTTGGAAGACAAGGTAGAAAAAAATTAAGCAGCCAGGGCAGCAAAATGAAAAAAAGAATTTTAAAAAATGAGGAGAGTTTAAGAAACATTTTGAATGGCATGAAGTGTAACAGTATCCATATCATGGGAATACCAGAAGGAGAAGAAAGCGAGCAAATAATGACTGAAGACTTTCCTAATCTGGTGAAGAAAAAAGACACACAAGTCCAGGGAGCTCAGAGAGTCCCCAAAAAGTTGGATCTAAAGAGGCATACATGAGATACGTCATAATTAAAATGACAAGGCTTAAAGACAAGGAGAGAATCCTAAAAGCCTCAAGAGAAAAGTAGGTAATTACATACAAAGGAGCACAAATTAGATTGTCATCTGATCTCTCAACAGAAACATTTCAGGCCAGGAGGGAGTGGTGTGAAATATTCAAAGTGATGAAAAGTGAGGACCTATAACCAAGGCTACTTTACCCAGACAGGTTATCCTTTAAAATTGAAGGAGAAATAAGGAGCTTCCCATACCAGAAAAAGCTAAATGAGTTGGTTAACAAAAAAAGAAAAACAAACAGTACTGCAACAAATGTTAAAGGGCTTGCTAGAAGAAGGAGAAAAAGGAGGAGAGGGAGAGGGAGGGGGAGGGGAGGGGAGAGGTGAAGAGGAGGGGAGGAGGAGGAGGAGGGCAGGGGAGGGGAGAGCAAGGAGGGGGGGAGGAAGACAGATGAAATTAGTCTAACAATAAAATGGCACTACATACATATTTATCAAAAACCACCTTAAATGTAAATGGCTTAAATACTCCAACCAAAAGACATAGGTAGCAGAATGGATAAGAAAACAAGAGTCATATATATGCTGCCTCCAAGAACCCATCTCAGATCAAAAGATATACACAAAATAAAAGTAAAGGGATGAAAAAAGATATTTCATGCAAATGGAAAGGAAAACAAAGCTGGGATAGCAGTACTTATATCTAACAAAATAGGATTTAAAACCAAAGCTATAGTAGGAGACAAAGAAGGACACTACATAATGATAAAGGGAATGATTCAACAAGAGTATATAACCCCAGTAAATATTTACACATCCAACAGAGGAGTATCTAAATAAGTGAAGCAAATCTTAACTGACATAAAGGGAGAGATTGACAGAAATATAGTCACAGTCAAGGTCATTAACATCTCATTGATGTCAATGGATAGATCTTTCAGACAGAAAAACGAGGAAATGGTGGCCTTAAATGACATACTAGATCAGATGGATTTAATAGGTATCTTCAGAGCATTTCACCACAAAGCACCAGAATATACATAGTTTTCAAGAGCACATGGAACAGTTTCTCAGATAGACCACACATTAGGACACAAGTCTCAATAAATTTAAAAAGATTAAAATCATATCAAGCATCTTCTCTGATCATCATGGAATGAAACTAAAAATCAACCACAAGGGAAAAAAAAACCTGAAAAACACACAAAGACATAGAAGCTAAATAATACATTATGAAACAATGAATAGATTAACAATGAGATCAAGGAGGAAATTAAAAGATACCTTGAAACAAATGAAAATGAGAACACAACAACCCAAGATCTATGGTCACAGCAAAAGAAGTCCTAAGAGGTAAACTCATAGCATTACAGGCCTATCTCGAGAGACAAAAATAATCTCAAATAATTTAAATTTACACCTAAAAGATCTTGAAAAAGAACAATAAACAAAGCCCAAACTGAAAAGAAGAAAAGAAATAATAAAGATCAGAGCAGAAATAAACAAAACAGGGTCTAAAAACAATACAAATGATCGATGAAACCAAGAATTGGTTCTTTGAAAAGATAAACAACATGACAAACCTTTAACCAGACTCACCAAGTAAAAGAGAGAGAGGACCCAAATAAATAAAATCAGAAATGAAAAAGGAGAAGTAACAACTGACACCAAACAAATACAAAACATGAAAGAAAATACTATGAGCAACTATATGTGAACAGATTGTAAAGTCTGGAAGAAATGGATAAATTCCTAGAAACAGAATCTTTCAAAACTGAATCAGGAATTTTCAGAGAATCTGAATAGACAGATTACAACTAGTGAAATTGAAGCAGTAATTTAAAAAAATTTTAAAACTCCTAACAAACAAGAATCCTGAAACAGATGGCTTCACAGGTGAATTTTACCAAACATTCAAAAAATTAACACCAATTCCTCTAAAACTATTCAAAAAATCCAAGAGAAGGGAAGAAGACTCCCAAGCTTAATTTACGAGGTCGGCATTGTTCTAATTCCAAAACCAGGTAAAGAAACTATAAAGAAAGAAAATTATAGGCTAATATCCCTGATGAACATAGATGTTAAAATACTAGCAAACTGGGTCCAGCAATACATTATTTTAAAAAATCGTATAATGTGATCAAGTATGCTTTATTCCAATGAAGCAAGGTTGGTACAATATCTGTAAATTGAATGTGATTCACCATATAAACACAGTAAAGAATAAAAACCACATGATCAAATCAACAGATGCAGAAAGTGTTTAATAAAATCCAACACTGGTTTATGATTAAATTTTAAAAACTCTCAGTGAAGTGGGAATAGAACATACCTCAACATAATAAAGGCCATGTAATAAATCCAAAGCCAACATCATACTCAGTGGGTAAAACAAGACAGGGATGTCCACTTTCACCAATCTTATTCAACATAGTATTGGAAGTCCTAGCCACAGCTATCAGACAAGAAAAAGAAATAAAAGGCATCCAAATTAGAAAGGAAGAAGTAAAGTTGTCATTTTCTGCAGATGACATGACACTGTAGATAGAGGAACATAAAGATTACACACACACACACAACTACTAGAACTAATAAGTGAATTCAGTAAAGAAGCAAGATATAAAATAAATATCAAGAAATAAGTTGAATTTTTATACAATAATCATGAACTATCATAGAGGAAAACTAAGAAAACAAACCCATCCACAATTACTTCAAAAAGAATAAAATGCCCAAGAATAAATTTAAGCAAGAATGTAAAAAAACCTAAAAAACTTGTACTTGGAAAATTATAAGAAACGAAAGAAAGGGAAGAAAATGTAAGTAAATGGAAGCATATACCATGTTCATGGATAGGAATAATTCACATCATTAAAATGTCCACACTACCCAAAGTAATCTATCACTTCAGTGCAATTCCTATCAGGATGTCAATGGCATATTTCACAAAAGTAGGATAAATATTCCTCAGATTTATATGGAACCACACACACACACACACACACACACACACACACACACACACAAAGTAGCCACAGCAATCTTGAGAAAGAAAAACAAAGTTGGAGGAATCGTGCTACCTGATATCAAACTATACAAGGCCATAGTAATGAGAAAAGCATGGTAGTGGCATAAAAACAGATATATAGATCAATGAAACAGAATAGAGAACCCGGATATCAACCCACACCTTTACAGTCAATTAATATTTGACAGAAGAGACAAGAACATACAATGGGCTGAGGATAGTCTAGTCAATAAATGGTGTTGGGAAATTTGAACAGATACATGCAAAAAAATGAAACAGTCACTTTTTTATATATAAGAATAAACTAAAAATGGATTAAAGAGATAAATGTAAAACTCATAATGAAAAAAATTCTAGAAGAAAACATAAGCAGTAAAATCTCAGACATTTCTAGTAGCAATATTTTTTTCTTATATATCTCTTCATGCTTGGGAAACTAAAATAAATAAATAAACAAATGGGACTACATCAAACTAAAAAGATTTTGCTCAGTGAAAGAAACCATCAACAAAATAAAAAGATGACCCACTGAATGAGAGATCATATCCTCCAATGATACTTCTAATAAAGGGTGAGTATCCAAAATTTATACCTAATTTTTAAAACTCAACACCAAAAAACCCAAGCAATCCAATTAAAATACAGGCAAAGAACCTGAATAGACAGTTCTCCAAAAAGGATACACAGACATATGGACAACAGATATATGAGAAGATGCTCAATATCACTAATCATCAGAGAAATGTACATTAAAACCACAATGAGTTATCACCTCACACCTGTCAGAATGGCTATCATCAATAAATCAACAAACAACAAGTGTTGACGAGGATGTGGAGAAAAGAGAACTGTCGTGCACTGTTGGTGCAAATGCAGATTGGTGCAGCCACTGTAGAAAGCTGTATGGAGTTTGCTCAAAAAATTAAAAATGGAACTGCCTTATGACCCATGATTCCACCTCTGGAATTACATTCAAAGAAGCCCAAAACACTACATCAAAAGAATATATGCATCCCCCATGATCATTGTAGCATTATTTACAATAGCCAAGATTTGAAAGCAGCCTAAGTGTCCATCAGTAGATAACGGAATTAAAAAAGCTGTGGTTCATTTATACAGTGGAATAGTACTCAGACATGAAAAAGAAGGAAATCTTACCCTTTGCAGCACACAGCATAGATAGACCTGGAGGGTATTAAGCTGAGTAAATAAGATAGTCAGGAAAAAAATACCATATGATTTCACTTATATGTAAAATATAATGAACAAAATAAGCTGACAAAATTAGATACAGACTCATAAAGAAAAAAGACTGCTAATAAAGTAAATCTTAAAAGTTCTCATCACAAGAAAAAAAATTGTAACTGTATGGTGACTGATTTTGGTGATTATTTCACAATATATCCAAATAGTGAATCATTTTGTTGTACATTTGAAACTAATATAACATTATATGTAAATTATATCTCAATAAAGTAAAATAAAATAAAATAAAGAGTGGCCAAAATCCAAATGCTGACAACACTAAATGCTGGAGAGCTGGAGAAGATCTGGAGCAATGGGAACTCATTCATTGCCAGTATGAATCCAAAATGATAAAGCTTTTTGAAAAAACAGTTTGGTGGCTTCTTCTAAAACTAAATATACTCAACATAGACCCAACCATTGCAGTCCTTAGTATTTATCCAAATGAACTAAAAACTTACGTCTACACAAAAACCCATATATGGAAGTTTACAGCAGCTTTTTCAAAATCATCAAAACTGGAATTAACCAAGATGTCCTTCAGTATGCGAGTGGATAAATAAATTGTGGTACATCCAGAAAATGAAATGTTATTCAGGGCTAAAAAGATATGAGCTAACAAGCCATGAAAAGGCATGTAGGGAACTTAAATGCATATTACTAAGTGAAAGAAGCCAATCTGAAAGGACTATATATTGTATGGTTCTAACTACATGACATTCTAGAAAAGGAAAAACTATGAACACTATAAAAAGATTAATGGACTTTCAGGGGTTATGAGGGAGGGAGGAATGAATAGACACAACACAGAGGGTTTTGGGGCATTAAAAGTAGTCTGTGCAGTACTAAAACTGTGGATTGATGTCATCATACTTTTATTATGTCCATACAATGTACAATGTAAGGAAGAATCTTAATGCAAACTACAGACTTTGGGTGATGATGTATCATTTAGGTTTATTGATTTAATAAGTGTACCACTGTCATATGGGCCACTAATAGTGGGGGAAATTGCTTACATGAGGACAGAGACATATGAGAACTCTGTACTTTCTGCTTATTTTTGCTGTGAATCTAAAACTGCACTAAAAAGTAAATTTTATTATCTAAAGAGAATGTATATAGTAAAACATGAGAAATAAACTCATTATTCACAGCCTGATAGTGTAATTGGGAAAAAATTTAAAGCCTAAAATAAAATGCTATAGAATTAATAAGTAAATTTAGCAAGATCTCTGAGTATGTGGTTTTCATAGAAATATATTTATTTTCACATATATGAAAAATTAAAAATTATTAAAAACAATAAATCTATAAAATGTACAAAATTTCTATGCACATACACAATACAAATAACCCTACAAATCATTACTAAAAGAAAATTTTTTTTAAATGGAAGCAAATGTAGTAATATGTTGTGCTGGTCATGCACTGGAGAGGTCACAATGTTTTTAAGAAACAGATTATCCCCAAGTTGATCTATAGATACACTACAATCCCAATTAAAATCTTAGCAAGTAATTCTAAAATTTATATGCAAACATAAAGGATCATGAAGGGTCAAAAAATTTTTAATAAGAGCAAACTTAAAAGACTACAACTACCATATAATTTTATTACATATCAACAGTCACTAAATAATGTCCATTGGTACAAAGATAACCTATATAGATGTAATACTACACAGCAACAAATTAAAACAAACTACTACCTGCAACAATGAGAATAAGTCTCAGAGACATTATATTGAATGGAAAAAAGCCCAACACAAGAAATTATATGCTTTATAATTCCATTTATACAAAGTTCAAAAACATACAAAATGAATCTATAGTGATAGAAAAGAATAGTGATTATCTTTTGGAGGTTATAATTGGAGGCAGAATGAAGGAGCCTTCTGCACACTGGAAATGTTCTGTATCTCACTATGGATAATGATTAGATGAGCATGGACACTTAAAATTATACATTTTACCATGTTATATTTAAATAAAAAAATTTTAAATACAGCAGTTTTACACTATGTTCAGGTTAATTTTTGCAGAATATATATTATATGGTGAAATGGAAATAAATAACATTTTGTAAAGTTAATTCTCTACTTGTAGAGGTGAAATGTTTAACCTAGTAGGTCTCCACAGACTACTTCAGTGATAAATACAACTCCACATAAGTCAAAAAGAGGTTATTTGACATTGGAGTATGGAAAAATCTGGCTACTCAGAACAGAAATAAAAATAAAATTACAATATCCCAATATGTATGCATATTTGTCTCAGTCCCTCCAAAAACGGACAAACTGTCTAGCCTTATTTTCAACACTGGCATTTTGAGTGAAAGGAATATAAAAGCTAAAATTATGCTTTCGAAAAGGAAAAAAGTTGTAGCCACAGAAAGCAAAACTGTAGCTTAAATATGCTGCCCTTTCTTATTATTTTTGAGACAAAACAGGAAAAAACGGTGGCAAATTCTCAACTAAGTATTGTTCTGTGAAAAGTCCGAACACTGGCCAGTTCTCTTGATTACACAGAGCACAAAGGCTCTTTCAACAGCCCTCTTCACAGCTTAAAAATGAACTTCATGTGCCTCTCTATCTTCTATTCAAATTAGGCAACAATTAGTGGTGTCAGAGGGAATCCAGCTAAGACCTAAACTGGAAGATAATAGTATATGTCTATATGTCTTGACCCTACTGTGGGCGTCAAATGTGGGTACTTAAAAATTTATCACAATTAAATGAGAAGTCAAGCTTATCAACAACCTAGTTCTAAAACCAGTCAGTTCTCAGTATTCAAAGATTATGTACATCCTTTGGTCTGAATAAAATTTGTAACTAGTGAATAAAGTTCTGGAGATCTAATGAACAGCATAGTAATTTTACTCAACAATACTGTATAATAAATCTAAAAGTTTCTAAGAGACTAGATCCTAATTGTTCTCTCTGGACACTCACAGAAGGTCATTATGTGGTGTGATAGAAGTATGCTGCTAATAATACTGTAATATATAAATATCAAATCAACACATTATACACCTTAAACTCACATCATGTTATATTTCAATACTATCCCAATTAAAAAAGGAAAATATATACACATCGGCCAGCTATTGAGCTGGAGTGAGGAAGACAATTACACTAAGATGGGAAGAAAATATTCTTGGAATGCCTTAAGCCTAAGCAAATGTAGCATGGCTAAACAAACAAAAATAATGAGGCCAGTTTAAGTGTCCTCTCTGAAAGTAAAGAGACAATGTCTCAGAGTGCAAGTTCTGTAATCATTAGCTATAGCGACAAACAAAAAGGTAATGTTTAAAGAAGAGAGCTAGCTACAAACCATATCAATAAACTGTCATAAGGATGACAGTGTCTTTAGTTTTACAATCTTTAGAGTCATTGCATTTGTCAGGTAACATAGTACTTTACATATGAAATTTTATCTTACATACAGGTGCCTCAAATATGCAGGTATAGCTTTTACTGTGACTCACCACAGGAGAAAAACCATGGTAGCATCCTATGGTCAGATCATTGACGCATTAAGATCAAAGTGCAGGGAAATTTTTTAGGTTTTTCCTGAATTTGACGTAAGAGTCTCAAACAGCAAAATAATTAGTTGCTGAGAAAGAAGAATCTACCACTTCAATCAGTTTCTAACGCTTTAACATCTAATCTGGTCTCAAAATTCACACAAGTCTTGGCAAGTTATCCATTGACAGATGATTTCCTTCCCTGACACCCACTTGCCTTAGTCTTTGTAAGACGTTCTCAAAATCTAAAACAAATATTTGAAAGAAATTAAGCATTTTGATGATCAGGGGGTTTGTTTCAAGTGGATTCCATAAGGATAACAACAGTAATAAAATAACAACAATGATGGTAATGAGCTCTAAGCTTTAAGTTTCCAATAAGAGTTGAAGTAACTAAGAACAGCCTTGATTTCATCTTAATTTTCAGCTTCCCAAGGACCCACAGAATTCCCCAAGATTTACCTTCTGGATCACAATCCTAACTTAACCCTATAATTACTGCCATTGCCTTCCCAACCAAAGCAAAATTTCCAAGAGTAATTACTTTCAGCTTACTCAGAGTTTCAATTGTACCATAGAAATGGAAAGCATTCTTTGCTTCCTGTTGTAAACTTTTGAGAGAAACTACTGTGAGCCATTGAACATGTCCTTAATACAACTTCAAGTAAGCTGCTTGTCAAATAGAGGCAGGGGTGATCCTTGAGCACTTGGAGTTTGTATGCTTGTTTCCTTAAAGACTTTAAGTAATGACTACTGGGCACTTGGCATTTCCAGGAATTGCAGAATATCGCAACAGAATTGCAGTCCTAAGTGACTAGTCTTCTTTATAGATTGGAACTGTTCCTTTCTTTGTCTTTTGTAACCATGACCAGTTATTTTGTAGAATCCTTTTCAATTTGGGTTCTCTAACGGTGTATCCATCCCCATTGTTAGATTCAGAAATTCCACAGAAATCATATTGTGAGTTTAGTAAATGATATAAGCAGGCACATAATGTTGACTATATTTTTATGTATTCAAATCTATAACTTTTATTTTTTGATCTCTGCATTTTGAGTCACAGTTATAAAGCATTTCCTTACTCCAAGGTTCAAGAGGAATTCATCTGTTTTCTTATAGCATATATTTTCAATTTTTAATCCTTAGATTCCTGATCTATTTGGAATTTATCTATTTATCTCTTGTATTGTACTAATTTTTTTTTCAAATAGTTACCCAGTTGACCAGCATCAAATATTTAAAAGTCCATCTATGTTCCAGTGACTTGAAATGCTAACTTCATCATATACTAAACTTCCACAGATATTTGGGTTTATATATAGACTTTCTATTCTATTCCACCGGTCTGTTTCTTCATTTGCCATAACTACATTGTTTTCACTATAGAGGTTTTATATTTTCTATCCCCATTACAAAAGCTTGATAGTACTAGGAATTGTTAAATTTATAAGTTAACTTATGAAGAACCATGTCTTTATGATATATAATTATCCTATCCAGAGGATGTCTTTGCATATATGTTCAGATGTACATTTATGACTTTTAGGAGTTTGTATTTTAAATCAGTCTTCATATAGGATTTGTATTTTTCTTTTTAAGTTTATTCCTATATATTTAATCTTCTTTGTTGCTACTGAAAATGGGGTGTTCTCTATTTTTCATTATATCCTTTAACTAGTTGTGTTATTGTATATAAAACTGTTGATTGTTATATATTAATTTTATCACATGGTAACTTATTAAATTCTTTTATTGTTTAAGTTAGTTTTATCACTGACTCTCTATGCATTTTCAGGCACACTATATCATCCAGTGGTGATAATAGGCATCCTGGTCTTCTTCCTAATCTTAATGGAAATGCCTCTAGCATTCTTCTGTAAGTTGCACACTTTAGGACTAGAGTACACATAGTTTATCATGTTAGGAAATAATCTGTAATATATAATTAAGGTTTAATATTAAGAATATATAAAGGGCACCTACAACTCAACAACAAAAAAAAGAAAGAAAAAAGCCAATTTAAAAAGGGAGAAAGGACTTGAATAGACATTTCTCCAGAGAAGATATACAAATGGTCAATAAATACATAAAAAAGATGCTCAACATTATCATCATTAGGAAAATACAAATCAAAACCAGTGAGATACCACTTCTCATACTAAGATGGCTATATTTTTAAAGCAGAAAATAGCAAGTATTTTCAAGGATCTGGAGAAACAAAAGCCTCATTTATTGATGGTGAAAAGGTAAAAAAATTGGTGTAACCGCTGTGTAAAACAGTTTGGCAGATCCTCAAAAAGTTAAATATGGAATTACCATGTGACCCAATAATCACATTCTTGGGTATATACTCCAAATAATGGAAAACAAGGACTCAGACAGATAATTGTGCCCCAACGTTCACTGTAGCATTATCCACAATAGGTACACTAGAAACAACACTAACCCAAGTGTCCACCAACAGATGAATGTTAATAAATAATCAAGTGTGATACATACACACAGTGGAATATACACAATGGAATATTATTCAGCCATAAAAAGGAATAAAGTTCTAATATACGCTACAACATGGATAAACCTTGAGAACATCATGGCAGTTGAAATAAGTCACACACAAAAGCACAAAAATTATGATTCCATTTACATAAAATATTTAGAATAGGTAAATGAACAGGGACAGAAAGTAAATTAGAGTTTATTAAGGGATGGGAGAAGCATATGTTAATGTCTAATGGTTACATTGTTTGGGAGGGGTATTGAAAAGTTTTAGAAATAGTGGGGATGGTTTTACTAAACTATGAGTATAATTAATGCCACTGAATTGTATATTTAAATGGTAAATGTTATGATATATATATAATCACAATAAAAATTTTAAAAAGAATCCATCAATTTCTATTCCCTTGAGTGTTTTATAAAAAAAATAGGCATTAAATTGGGTTGAAGGCTTTTGAGCATATATGGAGATAAGCCAATTAATTTTTTCTTTATATCCTTTAATGCAGTGTATTGTACTCAGGAAATTTCTAATATTCAACCAAGCTTGCATTCCTGGCATAACTTCTATTTAATCATAGTGTAACCTGTTTTTAATATGGTATTTGACCTCTTCCCCTTCTTTCCACTGTTATGCTCCTCCCACCTCCCCTCTGGCAGCTGTCTGTCACTAGTTCTATTTTGCTTGTTAGTTTATTTTGTACATTAGATTCCTCTTATAAGTGAGATCATATGATATTTGATCATATGAATGACCCATGGACATGGACAATGGTGTGGGGATTGACTGTGGGAGATGGGGGGAGGGAGCGGTGCCAGGGCTGGGTGGAGGATGGCAAAGGGGGAAAAATTGGGACAACTGTAATAGAATAACAATAATTTTAAAAAGGTTAAAAAAGACATTTTGACCGAGAGATCACATTTGCATACTTTAAATTACAGTATATTGTTATAATTATGTGGGCAAAAATGGGATACTTTAGTAAATCTAACCGAAAGTAGCCTTACAGGGTGATCTGATCATTAATTCTTAACTGGGCAGGTTTAAGGTTGGGTAGTCACGCCCCAAGCATATAACTTCTTTAGTAAAAGGTGTACCTTTGCCTTAAGCAATCCCTGTGCACTGCCTCTGTGCACCTAAGTTAACATACCTTTGAAATGCACCATTTCAGACACTTCAGGTGTAACCACCCTCAAGAGCACAAAACCTTGTTATCTAATCCCCACCTTACTTTCCCCTGTCTTCAAATAATTTTATTTATGTTCCCTCCTTAATTTCAAATGCAAAGTGCCCGTCATACTATGGGGTATTTGATATCTTACTCCTCAGCAATTGTCAATTTTGGCTTAAATAGATTCATGAAAATTCTCTTTAAAAATGTGGTATTTGATTATGTTTGCTAATACTATATTATTCCATCAATATTTATAAATAAAATAATTTACTTTCACAATACTATCTTTATCAGTGTAGGCATAATTTTATATTTACTTCACAATAATAATAATGAAATTATCTTCCATTTTCAAGATTCTTGAATGACTTATGGACCAGTAGGATTATCTGGTATTTGAAGATTTGAAAGAATTCCACTGTGAAACCTTCTACGCCTAGCATATTTTGTAGGGTATTTCCTTGGTTAAATTTCTTTTTTTCTTTTATGGAAATCAATCTATTTAAGCTTTCTATCTTTAATGGAATTAATTTGGGTAATTTGCATTTTCTTAGGAAATTATCCATATTATCTCGGTTTTCAAATTATTTTCATACAAGTCTGAAAAGTGGCATCTCCTGATTTTTATAATTTCCTCTAGTATTTTAGTTGTCATTTGCCTTATCACTTAATATTCGTGTATTTATATTTTTGTATTATGCGTTTACTTTTTTTTCTTTCTACGTAGTGATATTTTGATCCATTAATTAGGTCAAGTGATTTTTTAATTCTCTACTTTTTAAATTTCTGCTTTTATCTTTATTATTCATTTCTATGTGCTTTCATTTGTTCTACAGATGGGTGTTTTTCCTACTTCTCTTTTTTTAGCTTGGAATTTAATTCACTTTTTATTTTATTTATTTTTTTATCTTGTAAGACAGCAATTTTCAACCAGTGTGCTGAAAGAATTTTTAAAACATGTAATAACTGACTATTTAGTCAAGGGTATTGACCTCTTTTCTCTTTGATTGTAAAATAAAAAATGACAACAGCCAACACAAAAATAGTTGTCTGGTGTGAATGAATCAAAATTATACCTATTTTTTGGTCAGGTCAACAGAAAGTATATTTTTTGGTGTGCCACAGAATTTTAGTAATTAGTGTATATGTGCAATGAGATGAAAAGGGTTAAAAATTGCTGTTGATGGGTTTTAGGCAGTTATGATCTGATCAGATATGTGGTTTAGATACATACTGAGTGGGTGAAGCATTGTAGAGAAGAGACTAGAGGCACAGTTAGGAAGCTATGCGGTGGATAGGCCTCGAAGGAGATGAGATAACAAGGGAACAAACACCCTGTCTGCTGACTAACCATATGGCTCACTCCATTACTTCCCACAGTCCTCTTTGCAAATGCCGTACTGTGAAGCTTCTCCCAACTGTGTTGTTTAAAATGTCAACTCCAGCTCCCATCCATAACCCCCCATTCCTTACTTTATTATTTTCTTATTCTAAAGTATATTTTATTGATTATGCTATTAGAGTTGTCCCAATTCTTTTCCCTTTGCCCCACTTCACCCAGTTCCCGTCCCTTACCTCCAGCAATCTCCTCCCCTTAGTTCATGTCCATGGGTTATGCATATAAATCTTTGACTTCTCCATTTCTTATATTATTCTTAACATCCCCCTGTTTAGAACTCATAGTTCTTTGGCTACACGGTTTTCCTATACTGTAGTTTACATCCCCATAACTATTCTGTAACTACCTATTTGTATTTCTTAACCCCCTTACCTCTTTACCCATTCCCCCACACCCCTGCCCCCATCTGGGAGCCATCAAAACACATTGTATCCATGATTCTGTCTCTGTTCTTCTTTGCTTAGTTTGTTTTTTTTAGATTCAATTGTTAAACTAGATATGTATTTATTGCCATTTTATTCATAGTTTTGATCTTTCTTTTCTTAAGTAAGTTCCTTTAACATTTCATATAATAATGGTTTGGTAAGGATGAACTCCTTTAGCTTTTTCTTGTCTGGGAAGACCTTTGATTCTAAATTATATCTTTGTTAGGTCCCTCGGGGCTTTTCATGACTTTGATGTTTCTTGACATTAGCTTCTAGCCTGCAAAGTTTATTTTGAGAATTCATCTGACCGTCTTAAGGAACTGCCCTTTAGGTAACTAACTTCTTTTCTCTTGCTGTTTTTAAGATTCTTTATCTTTAACCTGGCATTTTAATTATGATGTGTCTTGGAGTAGGCCTTTTTGCATTCATCTTGTTTGGGACACCCTGCACTTCCTGGACTTGCATGTCTATTTCCTTCACCAAATTAGGGAAGTTTTCTTTCATTATGTTTTTTTAATAGATTTCAAATTTCTTGCTCTTTCTCTATTCCTTCTGGCACCACTATGATGCAAATGTTGAACCTCTTGAAGTTGTCGCAGAGGCTGCCTACATAATCCTTATTTTTTGGATTCTTTTTTCTTCTTGTCATTCTATTTTTTTTTTTTTTTGCTTCTTATGTTCCAAATCATTTATTTGATTTTCAGCTATTGTAGTTTCCCTTTAAATTGTTCTATATGTCAATTAATGTATCCTTTGCTTCTCAATGGATCTTTTTTACGCTGTTGAGGTCCTCACTAAGTTCTTTGAGCATCATTATAACCAATGTTTTGAACTCTGCTTCTGATAGATTGCTTATCTTCATTTTGTTTAGTTCTTTATCTAGAGTTTTGATCTGTTCTTTCATTTGGGCCATGTTTCTTTGTCTCCTCGCTTTGGCAGTCTCCCTGTGTTTGTTTCTATGTATTAGGTAGCAATGGCCTAATATAGTAGGTGTCCTGTAGGGTCCAGTGGCACAGTCTCTTCTATCATCCAAGCTGGGTACTCAAGGTGCACCCTTTGTGTGGGCTGAGTACACCCTCCTCTTGCAGTTGATCTTTGATTACTGTTAGAAGGTCACTGAAAGGGACTTACCCAGGTCAGTCAGCTGAGGATTGGCTGTGACTACTGACCACCAACCTCCACCCTCCATAGAGGCTGTGCAAGAGCAGCATGGTGGTGCTCCAACATGGTCTGTAGCTGTCGATTGGGTGCAAAGGCTATGGGGTTTCCTGAGTGGTGTAGGCCAAGGTCAACCCCCGCCTGTGTTCTGCCCAAGGCTACTCTGCCTGAACTATAAAGCAATCTGAGATGGCTGCTACCTGTGCTAGGCTTGGAGATTCCCAGGCGAGGCCAAGCTGTGAATCTAGGCTGGCTCTGCTAGTGCTGGGCCTGAGGCCACTTAGGAAGAGGTACAGGGGCTGGGGGTTCCCTGAGGCCAGCTGTTGCTTGAGAGTATTTAGGAAGTTGTAAAGCATGAGCCAAGACCAGCCATTCATAAGGAAAAGTCAATGTTAACAGCTTGGATAGGCCCATAAGTTGGGTGGGATAGAGCCTCAGGGGATCTCCAGGGAGAGGCTAAAAGTGTTAGCCACATTGATGGATTCTCAGATATGGCACCATTCTACTGGCTCTGTGGCTCTGTTGGGGGAGTTCAGAAAAGGGACAATGGCCTCTGCCTGTCTTTCTGTCTGAGAGAAAGCTGCCCCCAGCCCTCACCTTGATGTCAGACACTTCAGTTCTTCCCTGTATGCCACTGGTGTCTTTCAAGCTGCTACCCCAGTGCTGGAGCTCAGAGGGAGTAGGTCTGAGTAAATACATGTGTGGGTTCTTTAAGAAAAACTGTTTGAGACTCCAGAAGTTTCTTCCACCAACTCAATCCCTTCTGGTTTTTGCAGCCAGAAGTTATGGAGACTTACTGGCACTGGAAACCTGGGCTGGGAGTTTTGGTGTGTGCCTGGGACTCCTTGCTCCCAAGATATCTTCCCCAAATTTTTACCCACCACACAGTATAGGAACAGCCCGTTCCGTGTCTCTGTATTGTCCCTCCTACCAGTCTGGTTTCTTTAATTCCATAGTTGTCAGACTTCTATTCAACTTGATTTCTGATGGTTCTGAGTGATAAATGTTCTATAGTTTAGTTGTAATTTTGATGTGGTTGTGTGAGGAGGCAAGCTCTGTTTACCTTTGCCTCCATCTTGGCCAAAAGTCCACTTATTTTCATTTCTTTATTTGTATTGATAAAAGAAATTATATTGATAATTAAATTTTCCTCTGGTCACACTTAAATGTGTTTCATAGATTCCAAAATATATTGTTTCTTTATCATTATTACCTTTATTCTATAATATTCAGATTTTATTTCCCCTTTTGACAAAGAACTGTTTAATAGAAATTTTCTTTAATTAATGGCCAGGTAGGAGGGACACTGATTTTAAATTTGTTAATGATCTAAGTTCATTTCACTCTCTATCAGAAATCTGTCATTGTAAAGAGGACATAAACTATATATAAATCCTTCTAGGTCAGGATACGTTTTAAGAGCATAGAAAACAAAGTAAGGGAGAAAAGTTGTCACAAGTCATAAATCCATTACTTCTTTTGAACACTTTAAGTTTCTCTACTACAATATCACTATACTACATGGAATTTGACTACCTATCTAAAATATGAACTGCATAAATAAACTGTCTCAAAACAGAATGTCAAGTGTATACATTACTACTGTATCATTAGAACTGAAAAGCTTCCTTTTTCATTAACTAAAGCAATTTTACAATCTTTAACAAAATACGTCATTTGGTCATTATTTTAAATCAACCAGTATTTTATACAGCAATTGCTTTAGATTTGGGTAAACAGGCAATGTGATTTTAAACCTTTATAGTTAATATTTCCAGAGAATACTGAGACAATATATAAATTAAAAATGACTTTTAATAAATAAAATACATCAGACCAAACTAAGTTCTTATACATATTCAGAAGAATTTCTAGGAACTTTGTACACTTTCTGTCCTCTGAAGACATTTTTAACTTTTCCAATGTGTAACTCCATCTAGCACAATATTATTTTTGAGCAACAAACTTCCGAAAGAATACGTTGGTCTTGAGATACACAAGATTGACACTCATGACTTAATAATCAAATGCCTTCTTATGGCTTAAGTCAAAATGTTACTTGCAAATGTTAGACAGATACATTGGATTATTTACACTTTCCCATCAGGAATTAAAGGGGCAAGATTTCTGATTATGAAGACATATCAAAACTAGCTCACTCCCTGACCTGTGTGGCTCAGTTGGTTGGGCATCATCCCACAAAATGAAGGGTTGCCAGTTTAATAGCCAATCAGGGCACATGCTTTGGTTGTGGGTTCGGTCCCCGGTCAGGGTGAGAACAAGAGGCAAGTAATCAATGTTTCTCTCTCACATTGATGTTTCTCTCCTTCTCTTTCTCTCTCCCTTCTCCTCTCTCTAAAAATAAATAAACATCTTTTAAAAAACTACCTCACAATTTTTGCTTTCCCAGTCACTAATTCAATGAGAAAAACTAATTAAAAATCAGCCCAAAAAAAAAAAATTTTTTTTTCACCAATAGCAACCAAACCAGAAAAGCAAAATAACTAAATATAATAAATCTTTAAAAATGGCAACTGAGGTGAGACTCAGAGATGATGTAGTTAACAAAATGCTAAGAATTGCCAATAATATTCCCAAATATGGAGAGAAGCAAACAATGAGTTTATTATCTTTTTCATCAGCTTAAAGTGTACAGGCAAAGGAAGCTCAGAAGAAATAGGTAAAAGTGAACAAGATTTTCATTTCTGTCTGATAGATGTTAAGATTCTAGGTTGACACAACAAATTTAGGAAATGGCCCAAAATATACCTTTCTGAATGAATGGTAAACCCTGACCCTATTCCCAAATACATGGATTGAACTACAATATAAAGCAAGTCATGAAATATCAGAAAAGACAACTCAGCCCCAAAATAAAATTACATATTGCTTCAGCTAAGTTCTCCCCACTTTTGCCTCACTATCTTCTCACCCCTGATAAATAATTTTCTCTGTCTTCCAAAGAGAAAAAGCAGCAAACAAACAAAGGGTGAATATATACATAATGTTGGAGAGAAGAAAAATGAAAGACAGGTAGGCTCAACTGTGATAGAATTTTGAGAATACTAAGCTCTTCTTAAGATTGACAGGAAAGCTTCTCAAAAATAAAATTCACCCAATTAAAAGAGAAAGTGAAAAAAAGTAAGAAAAAGAAAAGTTGTGGCAAAATAACTATTGATTACATTCATATACATATAGAAAAAGCACTAAACAATTATGGGAATTTTAGTTACAAAACAGAATAGAAATTTTATAAACCTTGACAATGTAAAAGTAGCAAAATAACTAACAAAAAAACAGAAGTCAGTGGTAGAGATTTGGGAGAAAGAAGAAGAGTATATAATGCCCTTATGCTTATAAGCAGAAACCCAACTGTTTCCTTTAAAAATGAATAAGTAGCTTTTAAAAAGAAAACATAATGAGAAAACCTCTTAATTTTTCATAATGCCTCTCCCTCATCTTTTAAACCTTAAGGGGAATCTTTTAGCAAATATTTCTAATGCTGAAAATAAACATTTATTTGGGATTCAAAAACTTCTTTAGTTCTAGTTCCATTTCTATTTTGTCTATTAGAATCTAGTTAATTAAAATGTATCCATTTCTATTGACAATAGTATCTATAATCTAACCCCATTTTTATAAAAGTCTTTCCATCTGTCCATGAACTCATATGCCAACCACTCATTTGTTTTATTTGTATAAATGCATAAGGATGATAGCCATCTAAGATTAATTATGGTAATTTCTAGGTAGTGGTATCAATTTTTCTATTTTTATTTTTATATTTTTCAACATTGATTTTTTACTTAAAAAGATATATTTTTAATAAAAAAAATAAACAATCTGAAGCAAATATGCCAAGATTACCAATGTTTAATTCTGGATGAAAGAATATAAATGATTATTCCCTTTCTTATATTTTCTCAATTTGTTTAATTTTAAAACAACACGATTAAAGGTACTGAATTCATCATGCTGCCCAGAAACTGAGGTTCATCTTCAGCATTCAAAATGATACTGCACAGAGCATAAACTTAGAATTCTTTATTCTTAAGTATTTTTAAGGAGCCAACCCATGGACACCAGGCAAAATCTGAACTAAGGCATTGCCCCTGGATCAATTCCTAGTTCTTTCAGCCCCTCTTCTGGCACAGAAGTGTGACAGTGTGATGGTAGATTAGGCAAGGACCACTGGAATACTATACCTCTTACCTTCAGAATCTTCCCATTATGTCAGAAAAAATAAATAAAAGGAAAAGAAAATACTTAAACACAAAGTAACAAAATCTTGAAAATTCTAGACTGTAAGTAATGGGCACATGAGGGTTCATTATACCAGTCTCTCCCTGCTTTTCTATGCTTGAAATGTTTTTTTGTAATACATTTTCTTAAATCTCCCATATATTACATAAAGTAAGGATTCTTTGTAAATTCATAAGCTCAACTTTAGACAAAACACCTGAAACTAATTGATCATTAACATTATATTATGAATTTTAGTCAAATAATTAGACCTTTTCCTTTCTATCATGTAAAATCACATATAAAGAGTCAGTTTGGGCCCTGGCTGAGTAGCTCAATTGGTTAGAGCATTGCCCTGATACACGAAGGTTGTGGGTTTGATTTCTGTCTAGGGCACATACAATAATCAACCAATGAATGCATAAATATAAAATGTTTCTCTTTCTCTCTCTTTTTAAAAATAAATAAATAAAAATTTAAAAAAAATTTTTTAAAAAGAGTCTGTTTGATGAGGGGAATGGAGGCAAAGGAAATCTAAGAGAATGGGACATTTCAGCAAGGGCTGCCAGAGACAGTAATGGGGTTGAAGAAGAGGGTGGTGACCTATGAAAGGACAACAAATATGTATTTCCCTTTCTTTGAAAATTTACCTAGTTTCTCATTATCATTTGAAGTCATTTTATGCATTGTCTTGACTTTTCTCACAGCAGGCAATAAATATCCTCTTAGACATAGTAAAAAATATAAATAGATTCATATCCTAGTTCATACCTACTTGTAGTGTTCTGGTAGACTTTTATTCTACTTCTACCCATAGTGGTAATAACAACTAATAGTTATGCAGTACTTTATATAATAGCTCTTGACATAATATAGTTATACATTGAACTAAGTGCTTTAAATGCAAGAATTCTATTAATATAGACAAGTCTGTGGGATGAGCACAGAGAAGAAACTTCCCATTAAAAAAAAACAATGGTTCATATACACAATGGAATATTACTCAGCCATAAAAAAGAATGAAATCTTACCAACTGTGACAGCATAGATAGACCTAGAGGATATTGTGCCAAGTGAAATAAGTCAATCAGACAAAGACAAATATCATATAATTTCACTTTAATGTGGAACTTAAAGAATATAAACAAATAAAACAGAAACAGACTCATAGATGCAGAAAACAGACTGATGGTTGCCAGAGGGACAGGGGTGAAGTGACTGAGGAGCATAGATTGGTAGTCACAAAACAGTCATGGGGATGTAAAGAACAGCATAGAAAATATAGTCAATAATATTGTAATAACTATGTATGGTGCTATTTGGATACCAGAAATATCAGGGGGAACACTTTGTAAAGTATATAACTGTATGCCTAAAACTATTAAAATATAATATTAAATGTAAAAAAAGAAACTTCCCCAAAGTGACATACCTAATATCTAGTAGAAATGGGATTCTAACCCAGGCAATCTGAGTCCAGAGCCTGTGCTCTGAACTACTAAGTTGATGTTTACCAAACTTATGTCTAATATTTCTAAAAGTCACTCAAAATTCTGAGAGGACACGAAAATATGACTCCTGAGATTTTCAAAAATATAACTCCTCCCTTAGCAAAGTTAAAGACTCTGACAGAGAGGCAGCAAGATTAAATCAAAAGAACTGAGAATTATAGTCATAAAACAGACTGTTGTTTAGCAATCCAAAAGCCACCCACAATGCCTTTCTCCTTCACCCGTTTTTTACTAGAGATGCTGCTAAAGCAAAACATTTGCTTTGCTAGTCTCCTTTACAGCTAGGGTCATTGGCCATATGATCTAGTTCTACATCATGAGACAAAGCAGGAAGCCTGCTATGGGGCTTTTGGGAAAGATTTTCTTACTTTGATTTTATTTTTTTAAAAGAGGGACAAATGGAATAACGTTCTTCTATGCACCACCCTCTGTTCCTGCTCTTGGAATGTGGGGCTGCCGTGATGAAAGGAAGGCCAGAGAACTGCAAAGATACATGTGAAGTCTTAACATCGTTACCCCCCTGTACCAACACCAGAAACTACATTAAGATTTCTTGTTGTGTGCAAAAATTAAACACCTATTTCTTTAAGCTAAAGTGGAATAGATATTTTGTTTTGTTTTGTTTTGTTGTTGATACTGGCAGCCTAAAGCATTCCTAACTAATGTAAGTTTCACCAATTAATAGTCATGCCGCCTGAAGCATAACAGCCTCAATTTCCTCATTTGTTGTGAAAACTAAATGAGATAATATTTGAGAACCACTTAGTTTTTACACAGAGTAGGTTGCCTAGTAAAACATACTTCAATCTGAACTATAAATGTTCATCATGTCTAGTAACACTTTAGTGGGAGAAACTAAATGTTAATCACTGTTACTACAGAATGCTAGCTCTAAGGCAAAGCACCTAAGGGGTATGAACAGACTAGGAGCCATGGACTGAAATGTGTTCCCTCCACATAAATATATTAAAGCCCCAAACCCCAACGTGGTAGTATTTGAAGATAGGGCCTTAGGGAGTTAATTAGGCTTAGATGAGGTCATGAGTTTGGGATCCTCATGATGGGATTAGTGCCCTTATAAAGAAGAACACCAGAGAGTTTCCCTCTCCCTACACACCCCCACCTTTACCCTTCTGCCTCCCTCTCCCCCTCCCTCTTTCTCTCCCCACCATGTGAGGACAAAATGAAAATGTGGACATCCGCAAGTCAAGAAGAGAGCTCTCACCAGGAACTGGTTGGCATCTTAAGCTTGGACTTCCCAACCTGTTAAACTACCCAGTCTATAGTATTTTGTTAGGGCAGCCCAAGCTGACTAAGAATCTATGAGAACAGTATCTCCCACAAAGAGGTCAAGAGGACAAAAGGGAAAATTTGAACTGCTTAAGAAAATCTGGCATCCTTCATGAGTACTTAACAAAAGGTGAATTCTCTTCATAGGCTACTGACCTTCCATTCTTCCCTCAGCCTCAGGCAGTAACTGCCTCAAAGGCTCCAAATCTTTGAATCAGGGGTGGAGAAAGAAAATCCTGCATTGATTTATCTTCTTTTCCTCCTCACTTTCCAGACAGTTTTTATTATAGCTTACCATAAAGCATGATAGTTAACAACATTGGGTTTGGAGTTATTCAACATGGTGTCAAATACAGGTCTTGTCAATTATTAATGTTGTGGCCTTGATTAAGTAAGTTTTATCATTTGCAAAGCAAGGATAATAATAGTATCTACACCTCCTAAATGAGATCATGTATAAAAAATACTTAGCCAGTTCCTCAAGTGTCTTGTGTAACAGAAAGTAGTTGATTAGCCTGGCTGCTATGGCTCAGTGGATTGAGTGTTGGCCTGCGAACCAAGTGTCGCTGGTTCGATTCCCAGTCAGGGCACATTACTAGGTTGCACGTCAGGTCCCCAGTTGGGGGCGCGTGAGAGGCAACCACACAATGATGAAAAAAAAAAAAAAAAAAAGAAAGTAGTTGATTAATGTCAGCCAAAAAAATGACAGGATCAATGATCAGCAATCAAAGCAAATTTTACCCAAATATTACAAAACGTTTATAGTTACCTCAGATCACTCATTTGAGAGGAAAGACAGACTCACTTCTTTTCCTATTACTGTTTAGCCTTGTTTGTTTTTAAAATGCCAAAGAATGAAAAAAATTTTAAAGAAAATATAGTCTATTTTTTATAGTTTTACTTTTATTCCAGATACCTTCCTTTTAAATAAACTATTCCAAGCGAAATCTAATTATTACCTACCTGAGAGTTTTCAAGTTTAAAACAAATAATGTTTCAAATATCTCTACAAGATATAATTGCTTAATGAGTTTATTATCCTATCGTCGTCGTCGGCAGCCGTCCATCTCGAGAGACGATGGTGTAGCTTCTTAAGAGTCTATCTGCACCGCCGAGAATGGCTGTGCAGTCCGACTCGGGAGTGACACGGTATCTGTCTCCTCCCGTGTTGAATCGACATCTTGCGATGACGCTGGAGTGTCCTCTCCAGTGGAGCTGAAGCTACAGAGCCTGGGCAGGGTGATATGGAGGGTCTGCTGTTGCCCATGCAGCAGACCCCCCCTCTCTTCGCAGCTGAAGGGTCCAAGGAAAAGACGGAGTCAATACAGCTTGGCTTCAGGTGCGCCGCAGGAGTTGCCGGTGTTGACTACAACGTCAAACCGCCTTAGGGACTCCGGCTCCGGATTTTCTGTCGGGGTTTACTCCCTTAGCCTTTCCCCTGAAGAGGTATGCCACAAGGCAGTGGAGGTTTTTTGGAGTCAGAGTTTTCCTTCTCTGATGTGCCCTGACTGGAAGATCGAACCAGCGACACTTAGCTCGCAGGCCGACGCTCAATCCACTGAGCCAAACCAGCCAGGGTTATTATCCTATAAACACTACAATAATTACGACCTATGGTACAAACATAAAACAATACAAACTACCTTTCTCCCACAAATATACACTCCATGTGATCAAAACCACACACTACTAGGAGATACTACTCAGAGCTCAGCTGCCAAGATTTTGAACAAGACTTAACTTCCACCTGCAAACAGTTGGTGAATGCTACTCTTCCAGGTAAAAACTAAAGTAAGCACAGAGAATTGGGCCCCAAAGCACTAACACCAAGTTTAAGAGAGAGAGAGAGAGAGAGAGAGAGAGAGAGAGAGAGACAGAGAGAAAGAGAGAGAGAGAGAGAGAGACAGAGAGACAGGGAGAGAGAAGGGTTAGATGATCTAAGTGGTAAAAGAAAACCTACAGATGAAAATAAGTTTTAAATAAACAATTTGGACATGAATGAAGATAAAAACTACAAACCACTTTATCAATAAAGGCTCAATTCCTAAACGACAGCAAATTCTTATGTATTATCAAATAAGGCTAGAATATAGGCCGAAATCTGATCAGGTAAAGAAAAGTCAAAGAGCTCCAAAAAAGAGAAACTGAAACAGAAAGCATGAGGTGACTGAGACTTCATGTTCTTGATCTTCTACACTCAGGTTTGAAGGGTACATGATTATTAATGTCACAAAGGGAAAAGAAAGCACAGGAAAACTAATACGAACTGAAGCAAAACAGTAAAACATGTGAATGTCTTTTTTTTCCTCTGAGAAGTTCTATCTACAAGGAAACTACAAGGACTCCTGATTCTTGCACTAGAATGCTGCAGTTTCTATATTACCGTTCTAACACTATGAAAGATTTCATTTATTTCAGTAACAATGAAAATGCCTCATTATTAAAATACCACAGTTGACACACCCTAAATGTCACAAAGGGAATTAGAGAAAAACAAGTACAAAGGACAAAGACTGGATACTCTATATGGAGACTAAAAGTCATTCAAAACTTGTTTCTGGATTATTTCAAGGCTTTATATGATCTATTTAAAATTAACATATACAAAACAAAATAATATAAAAACTGAGAAACTTAGGGTAAATTAGTAATCCTTCTCTCTCCAGATTTTAGATTATCTTTTAAAAATATTATTTAGTGCCTTACTTCTGCATGATTATTTCTGAAGACTTTGGCCATAATGGCTATATTTCTTCAAATGCTAAATATTACAGCATGTATTTGAATTTCATCTTCATAATTACAATGTTGCTTACTAAATATCTTTAATAGGTGTTCCCTGACTAATTGCAAAAATATCATGCCATGGGCTCCTCAGAGAATCAGATAAAAACTTATATTTTTAAAATAACAGTATTTCAAATAAGATATGCTATGTCTCTGTGCTGAAAGTTGCTTAAAAATTTTACTATTTAAGTATTATGTAATAAAAGACACTCAAAATCTAATATCCCATTTTTATTTGATTTAGCTTTTGAAAACTGGTAAATTTTTTCTGAATCTATGAAGATAAAAATTCCAATTTAGTCAATACATATTTTATGCATTATGGCTTCATCACTGAGTAATGAAATTCTATACTGATGAGGCATACTAACTCTTGAAAAAATCTACATCTGATACCATATTCATATTTTTCTTAAGATAACTTAAATCAGAAAAAGGTGAAGACAATTTCAAAGTGATCCAAAGCTTCTGTCCATCCACAGTTGTTTGGATACCTTCTTCTTCAGTGTTAAAGCAAACAACAAAATCTATCAAGAAGAAGCGATCTGATCAAAAAAGAGCAATTCCTTTCTGAATGCTTGACACCAGTAATCCCATTGGCCACACTATGGACATGCGTCTATATTTTAAATGTTTGTGTAAGCATTAGAGAATTCTTCGAGATGTCAGTTTTGTCAAAAAATGCAGATAAAGTAATTTTCATGCCAAAAATGGTATCAAATTAGTTTTCCCCACAAGAATTTTGGATTTGGTCTTTGATTTATCAAAAACAGAGACCTCTGTGAAAGAGAAGCACTCAAATTGGTTAGCCCACCAAAATGAAAAAGGAAAGTTATGATACTTTATTTGAGCTGATTTTTTTTATAGGAACCGTATGTATGACTTTCACTTTCTAGAAAGTGGTTTTCTCTTGAACACACATCAGAACCATTCATCATAATATAATTGCAAGTTGTCAGTCAGGGCCGCACCCTTCGCTTTGTGGCAAACCGCCAACACATCTGTCAGAAGCACTCATAAGCTTCCGTGTGTTATTGTAATCCTCTACAAAAAGAACAAGCCCATTCACTGATTTCACATTTTCCAAACAAAACAATGACTTGCTTAAAACCCAATCCAAATGAAATTGTTGTGTTTCCCTATAGACCATGAGCTACTTTCACACCCAAGTGACGGATCGCACTAGTAGTGAAAAGGAATTATTTGTTTTTTATACAGTTGATTTCATTATGTATTGGATACAAATTTTTAAAAACAAGGAAGCATGTCTATTTTGTATAGTTGTGTGTATAAATATAAAACATGCATATATTCATAATTGCTTATAAGATAGAATGCAATTACATACTACTTCAATAAATTTCTTTCCTTTAAATGTTCTCCTTCTATCACACAAATACTACAATATTGACAGAAACCAAACCCATTTTTAGTAAGAACAAAATGTACTCTGTTATTATAGCAGGTCAGTTCAATTATCATTGATTTACATCATCCCTACAATCTGAAAAAACTTGCAACAGAGTAGAATAGTGAAATGAGTATAAAATTCCTTGTAGCTACCATTAACAGTCAAATAAAGAAAGCTCTTTTATTCATTCTATAGCTAACCTTTCAAAGAAGTTTTCAAGTATCAGAAGTAAAGTCTAAAAACTTTAACACCAACAGAATAAATCTCTTGTAAAAAAAAAATAGATCTAAGGTGCCAAATGTTCACAAGTCATAACTTTTCAAATTGCTTTCAGTCACAGGTATGTGTTCCATTGCTAGCTTGCCTGAATGCCTTCTCTCTCCATGTAGCAAAGCAGAACTACTATGTAAAAGAAGCTTTTTTTAATGTTTATTTACTTGCAGATTTGAATGAAAAAAACACGTGACTTACTGGTAACAAAGTTATAAGTATCCTTTTCCTACAAGTTAGAGCAATCATCTCACATATATGCATATTTATATTTTTATATACTAAATATCGTCGGCAGCCGTCCGTCTTGAGAGACGATGGTGTAGCTTCTTCAGAGTCTATCTGCACCGCCAAGAATGGCTGTGCAGTCCGACTCGGGAGTGACATGGTATCTGTCTCCTCCCGTGTTGAATCGACATCTTGCGATGACGCTGAAGCTACAGAGCCTGGGCAGGGTAATATGGAGGGTCTGCTGTTGCCCATGCAGCAGACCCCCCCTCTCTTCGCAGCTGAAGGGTCCAAGGGAAAGACGGAGTCGATACAGCTTGGGTTCAGGTGCGCCGCAGGAGTTGCCGGTGTTGACTACAACGTCAAACCGCCTTAGGGACTCCGGCTCCGGATTTTCTGTCGGGGTTTACTCCCTTAGCCTTTCCCCTGAAGAGGTATGCCGCAAGGCAGCGGAGGTTTTTTGGAGTCAGAGTTTTCCTTCTCTGATGTACCCTGACTGGAAGATCGAACCAGCGACACTTAGCTCGCAGGCCGACGCTCAATCCACTGAGCTAAACCAGCCAGGGCAAATATACTAAATATATTAATATTGATATCGATATATATGCTTTTTGTGTTTCAGAAACAAAAGTTTTAAGAAATGATGAAATTGATGCAAACAAAAACTCCAAACCCAGTAACATTTTATTGGCTCTCAATCACCAATAAAATACATTTTTAACAGATAAAATATGTATTGTATAGTTACTATAGGTGATAACTATATGAAATACACAGATTCTGTATTAATATATGTTAATATCATACTTAAGTCAGACAAGTGAATTTCAATACTATATCTTATTTAACCTTCATTTAATGTGTTACTTAATAGTGTCAAGTAGGTGATAATAACTTCTCAATATTACAAAAAATTCAGAGTGACTTTCCCAAGATCATACAACAACAAAAAATCTGATCTTCAGATTCAAAAACAAATCATGATATTTTCATGCCTATTTTTACTGAATTATATGCACATATCTATATAAACACTAACATACATATGTTATGATATATATCATTCATACATACATATATATATATATATATATGACCTTACACTAAAAAGACACTACAGGGTTTGGAAATACAGGGGATACAATAAGACACAGTAGTTGCAAGGAAAGAATAATTTAGAACACCTTATCATGAATTTCAACTAATACTTTTAGCAGTAATGCTTTCATATGTTCATTTCACAATAAAATATATAGTCATGAAAACCAACTAAAATGCCTCACATCTATCCCTTCCAGTGAAGTGAAAAGAAATAATTCTGTGACTCTTACTGAGTTTGATAAAAGAATTAAAAATATTTGTATTTGACAAAATGATCATAAAACCATGTCTTCAGTCTTTATTGGGAAGAACATGTACAGATATTCATTTGATTTACTTCACATAGATAAACTGATTGATTTTCTAGAATCAAGGTAAAGTTTGTTTTAAAAATATGTTTACAAGTTAAACTACTGAAATATTACATGTGAAATGATTATGGAGGGGGGACTAATAAAAGATTTTTTTGCATAGGGAAGTAACACTGTCAAATTGATCAGCTATAATTTGTTGCTTGATGCTCTTTTTAAAAAATGGCAGCTCCTCTAAATGTTAGATTTTCAAGATAAAAACCTTATGATATTCCAATTTTAATGCAATATGTTTTCTTTGTCAAAATTCATCACAAATATGTTCATTTACTTAGAGACTGATTTCAATTAATTGCTTCACTGTAATACTATTTTAAAAAAGGAAAACTTTGTGGGAAGCCAAAGCAACAAATGCAACTCACCAGAAACTAACATCTATAGGCATCATAAAACTTAACCAATGCTAGATTAAAAAATTGTATCTATAATATTAATCTGTAATTAAATAGTATAAATTGTTTTAAAATAATCATAACAGTTACTTGCTTTACAATGAAGTCCAATTCTTAAAAGTAATGTATATATTAGTTTCTAGCCCTGCATGTATTTATAAAATACAGAAATGATGCCAGCTAAAGACCAAAAGGTAAGAATATCACTAATTCTCTTTTTAAAAATTACTAGTTAGAAAAACACATTTCTGTAATAAGAACTTTCGATCCTGAGCAGTTTTTCTATTTGTAACTTGAAATTTTTATCTGTAATTTTTAATATAAATAAATTATTATTGTCAAATTCCTTTTTATTATTACTTAGACAATAGCAAAGAAAGAAGTATTAATTTGAAAATTATTTAAGAAAAATCAGACTAAATAACAACTTCAAATATGTGTACCCCAAAAAAGTATACATTTTGATAATTTCTTACTAGTTTATCAGCTATAAAAAATTAAGGGTTTTTAAAATTTTTGTTTTCTTTAATCCTCACTTGAGGCTATGCTTATTGATTTTAGAGCAAAGGGAAGGGAGGGAGTGAAAGAGGAAGAAAAACATCTATGGGTTGCCTCTCACATGTGCCCCAACTGGGGACCGAACCCGCAACCCAGGCACATGTCCTGAAAGAAAATTGAACCTGCAACCTTTTGGTTTATGGGATGATGTTCCAACCAACTGAATCACACTGGCCAGGTCAACATTAAGGGTATTTATAATCATCCTTCCTAAAATTAATGCCCTCACTACTTGAAATATGATTATACACAAATGCACTCATTACTTGCCTAATATTTTGGCAAAATAACAATATAGTTTCCTAAATCATTCATATTTAAAATGTGAAATCAAAATTTGTTTTTTTTAGCAAACACACACACACACACACACATGCACACACACAGAGAAGCCTGTGGTAGATACACGCATCTTTTTATATGACTTTGCTAAGGGTCAATGGCAAATATAAAAATGAAAAACTTTTACTTCAATACCACTCAGTTCATATCAATTGAATGACAATGTCCAAACCAAATTTCAGATATCAGATGACTCAAGTGTTATTCTTGTAAGAAACAGGCAACTTTTACTATCTATAAATAATTCATAAACAAAAAAGTGGCAATTACTTTTTACAAATAAATTTAATTAAAAATATTAAAATAGAAAAATAACACTAAAAACATTGGATGAAATTCTTGGATGACTTTATATCAATAAATATATGACTTTGTGTTGCACAATGAAAGTACCCAAATGATCTGCTTAAAAGGTGAAAAAATTAATTATTCCACACAGGGTATCTCTAGATAGTTAATCTAGTGAGGATTATCTTTAAACCATAATAAATACACACATACATAAATTACAACACTAACATAAGCTAACATAAGAAGATCCTTTCTAAAAATACTAAAGAATAATTTTGTGGCTTTAATTTTATTTCAATTAAAACAGATAAAATTTAAAGTATTTTTATTTTCACTTCATGCTACATAGCATAAGAAATCCCTTCCCCCAAGTAAATGACATAAACAAACTTATGGCTATAACAAGAATAATTATAGTTGTCATATTTTCTAGCATTTTTGGCATGAGAAAAAAGAAACTTCATTCAACGTTCTATAATTTCATTTACTAAATAAAAAATTCTCTAGATACCTGTAATTCTCCTTTAAACAGGTATGGTTTAAAATAACTAAAATATCTTTGACATTTTGAAATAAAGATAACATCTCCTGACAATATAAAAGATAACCAAATTCAGATTATAATTATGCATAGTTTCTAATACTGATATTTTGAAAATGTGCTTACACTTAATAATGAGATGGAATACATTTTTCTTCTTAAGCAAATATTTAACAATAAAAAAGTGCTATTGTCAACCCTAAAACATTAATTCCCATTACCTAAGATTACAGATACACTCTCAAGTCTACCAAAGTCTCTGGTATCTATTGTAGTAGAGAGATGGATATTCAAGTTAGTCAAATAATCTAATTAACAGAGTTACTGTATTAATAGTGTATGGGTTATTAATTTTCATAGAATTTAGGTTATTTGCTACTGAACATAACTTAGTTTTTATTTCTAAGAGTATTCTGACAGAATACAAATAAAACTAGTTTTAACTATATATCTAGATACAGAAATATTTTTGAACTTATACACTTCAAATGTTTTAGTTCTTTAACACTCTTTATTCTGTCATCCTTATTCATGCTTCTATTATAGAACTTACAACTTTATAATACTATAACTCTTAATATTTATTCACCCAACAGATATTTACTCCTATGTCCCAGGCAATGTTCTAGGCTCTAAAGAGAAAGTGAATTAAACAGATAAGGTGCCCGCCCCATTTGAGCTTCAGTTTAGTGGGAAATATAGGCACATAACAAAAGTGTGTTTAAAGTGCTGTGGTGGGGGAAGTACATCTGCTATAAAAATCTATATGTGTCAGTCTACCCCACATTCATATCCAACCTACTCTCCACTACTTGCCTTATGAGTCTCTTCTAGTCAAGCTGCATATTATTCCAATTTTTGTCTTGTATGCCTATCACTGCACTCATTTAATCTGTTGAATTTTTTTAATTACTTTTTTCATAATAATGAAACAAAGGCCCTAACTCTGAACACCTTACCTCTTCATATTTATGACCATTAACACATATTTGTGTATATTTAAAAATCACATAGCACATACTTCAGTTCTAAGTTTTATTATAAATTATAATTTGTTATATAAAGGAGATATTTTTCAAGGTTTGGTTGGAAAGGTAGGTGCAGTCAATTGAAACTAACTGGACCATAAATAAACCAAACATTCCAGTTTTCATTTATCAAAGATGAGAAACAAAATAAATGATGTTAAAACTTCAATTAATTGGACCACACCAAACATAAATCTAATAGACTGATTTTTTCTTACATTAAACTGAGAGAAAAGAATAATTGTAAAAAGAAATCATTTAAGAAGAAATTTAAAAATAAAAATGTCCAGGGTGTTCTTCAGCTTTCCAGTACCCGGCACACAACAGAAGCTTCATACAAGTGAATGAATAAATGAATGAATGAATGAATGAATGAATGAAGAATCCACCCAGTTTTCTATACACTCCATCATACTATTTCATCTGATGATTATAAAGACTCCACAATACCTCTGAGATGTTGCCTGATCCTGAATCAATACTATTAATTCAATTTTGTTCCTTATATTGAACTACTACAGCAGGAAAGTTACCTAAAATTTTTGTAAACATTTTCAATAGGTATGAAAACAAATAGGTTTTCTGATGAACACTCAATAAATAATATCCATTTGCATTTTTAAAATTTCCCAAGTAACCAAAATTATGATGTAGAACAATCACATTATATTTTTTGTTATATGCCTTATAAAATGGCAAGATGTATTATTCCAAATGAAAAGTTTTCACGTAAGAAAGTGAGCTTCTTGAAATGTAGCTTAAATCATAGGCTTGTTTGTTTGTTTAAAATAAAATAAACTTATAGTCATTGTCTTAGTGCTTTTGAAAGAAGGTTTCCTTCTCTAACAAAAGAATGCCCTTTATGGACTTCCAGGGACCCCTGTAATTTTCAGAATAATGTGCTAGATAAAAGCATCTGGGATCAGTACAGTTTATTGTTGTGGCTAAGCAAAGACAACAAAAGTCTGATGACATTTTATGAACTGTCAGTGACTTCCCAACAGCCACACTCAAGACAAGAACTTGTTAGTTCATACCAACAACAGAAATGCTCCAGGACAAACTTATGAACCAAACTGCAGATCAAGTTGCCTTAACTAAGATATTGCTCTCTCTAATATGATGATAATATATTCAATGACAGAGAAGGAAAACTCTGACTCCAAAAAACCTCCGCTGCCTTGCGGCATACCTCTTCAGGGGAAAGGCTAAGGGAGTAAACCCCGACAGAAAATCCGGAGCCGGAGTCCCTAAGGCGGTTTGACGTTGTAGTCAACACCGGCAACTCCTGCGGCGCACCTGAACCCAAGCTGTATCGACTCCATCTTTCCCTTGGACCCTTCAGCTGCGAAGAGAGGGGGGGTCTGCTGCATGGGCAACAGCAGACCCTCCATATTACCCTGCCCAGGCTCCGTAGCTTCAGCGTCATCACAAGATGTCGATTCAACACGGGAGGAGACAGATACCATGTCACTCCCGAGTCGGACTGCACAGCCATTCTCGGCGGTGCAGATAGACTCGTAAGAAGCTACACCATCGTCTCTCGAGACGGACGGCTGCCGACGATATTCAATGAGGCATTATGGACCATGTGAATTATGTAGAGTGCTGTCTTATAAGAAGAATATTAGCAGGTATATTCTAAGAAATTACAAAATGTTTTTAGCATATTCATTCTGCTTCCTGTGCCTTGTTCCTGTTTTCAAGATTTCAGTTACTGGAAACTTATGCTCATCTTTGATACAAAGGATACAAATGAAAATATTAATATCTATTAAATAGTAGCAGGTAGCAGAGAAAATTGGTATCTATTCTATTATTTTTCTGTATGCTTGACTTATTTCATTATACATTTTTTAAATTTAATCAATCCAAAAAAAGTGGTGGGATAGATGAACTAAGAAGAGCAAATATAGATAAAATTTTCAGCTAAATGCTGGGTGCATTAACAGTTCATTATATCCTTTACCTTTTTTTACAAAAAATTATTCTTATGAAAATACAGAAAAATCAAAATCTGACTGTTTTCAAGCACTATAAAACAAGAAATATACTTTCTTTTTGCTATTGGCAATATGGTCAGGTAATGAATCAGTGAAATGTAAACTTATTCTGATGAAATAAATCACACAAGAGAATATTAACTTATTTGACGAACTATTTGGAGCAAAGGAACATGCTTTACCACCTCTTTCAATTTCTCCTCCTTTAATACCCACTCCCCCCATCACACACACACACACACACACACACACACACAAATATACACACAAATGCACAAATACACAAATGCATGCTCCTCCTAAACTGAAAACTCCTATCCTAAGAGAACTACCTCACACCTTGAAGACTAACAATAGTTAAAGCGTAGGACAATGAGTTTACCCAGTCCTAATCAGATAAGTTTGTAATGTAAGTTCTCGCAAACAGAGGGCCCATCATGCCCAACTACTCCATCTGGACACCATGTTTATCATGTTGAATGGCAATGTGGACAAATAGAGAGTACTCTGAAATAGGTACTAGGTAACCTAAAATTTTTACTTCAGCTTCCTATTAATTAGCTACTTGACACATTAATCATTAATTTTCTTACTTCTAGAATAGGATAAGGCTACCTGCCCTCCTTCCCACTCCCAAATTTTTATTAGACTCAAATAATGTACGAGAAAGCCCTTCACAAACAATAAAGTACTCTGTACAATTAGAGCATTATTAACCTAACGAACAAAGGCCCACAGAATTCCAGGGTGCATCCATTTACATAAAATAAAAGCTATTCACACTTGACCCCACACAGAGAAGCTTTGTAGAGCCTTGGGTACTGTCTGGAGGTTTCTGAATTTCCCAATGATTCTGAAATAGTAAGCAGGTAAGAAGAAAGACGTGTTGCCAAGTGAAATTTAAAATGTCTTGAATCTCTTGTACATTGAATCAGTTTAAAAAAAAGAGAGAGGCAGAGAAACTAAGCTAAACTTCCTAGGAACAGAGTATCCCACTTTCACGTATACCCTTCAGGTTTCATGCTACTTTTCATACTTTAAGATTATACTAGTTTATTCATTAACCTGATCTTACCTGGAAAATGTTGAGGAAAGAAAGTAGAAAAAAGACAACAAGTGCAGTGACATTTCCCAAGGGCCCATTGTTCCCTGGAAATGGCCCTCATTCAGAAAATTGTCTTCTGGCATACCCAATTTCTTCAAAACCCTTGCTCAGCTAAAGGTTATACTAAGGGTCTTCCCATCAACAGTTTGAATTTATAAAGTTATCCTATTGTCGATAAGCTACTGAAGTACTTCAGTTTCTGTCCACAAGGCTTGGTGCGCCTGCTCTTTTAATTAGTGCTTCAGCCCCAATTTTCACTATTGCAATCCTCATAACAAGATTGTTTGTTGTCTTTGTTTGAGCATTAGATATACAAAGTTTAAGAAAAAGTTAATTTTCAGAAATGTATATAGAAGTGCAGAGTGCGGCCCTGGCTGCTGTGGCTCAGTGGATTGAGCATCGGCCTGCAAGCTAAGTGTCGCTGGTTCAATTCCCAGTCAGGGCACATGACTGGGTTGCACGTCAGGTCCCCAGTTGGGGGCGCGAGTGAGAGGCAACCACACAGTGATGTTTCTCTTCCTCTCTTTCTCCTTTCCTCTCTCTCTAAAAATAATAAAATAAATAAATAAACAAACAAACTAATTAATTAATTGATTTTTAAAAAAGTGGAGAGTGCAGATATGATCTAAAAGCTAGACTTTTTTCAAACCTCCTTAAGCATTGCTATGCACCTATTCCTATACATATTTCAGTAAGATATTTTAGGACTCATTTGTTTATTAATTCATATCCTGAGAAATATTTATGGACATATATATGAGGGTTTTTCAGTGGTATACCAAGTAGTGAAGTTTCATAAGAGTTCACTTGTTAAAAAGTACACTCATCAAAAAGTACACTTTTGACTCCTCAGTCCTACATGATGTCTCTACTTAAAAGTTATCCCTTGACAAAAAAATGTATTTTATACAATACTTTCTTTTCCAAAACACATCCAGAGAGCCATGACTCTGATTTGTCTCACGTTTATTTCTCAGCTCTATTAAACAAATCATATTTAATATGAATACATCTATACTATAATTTTCTATAGATTAAAATTAAGCTAATTTTTTACCTTCATTTTTTAAAATTCCAACCCAAAATGATATGTATTTAAAGGTCAGATAAAATATTATAACAAATTCTTAGCATTGAATGTCTTTATATCAGTTGTGTTTATTAAGAAAAAGTAATGGCATCAAAACAAATTGTAAGAATTAAAACAAAAATTTTAATCAAGCAAGATAAGTTTCTATTAACTATTCATATAGTTAAAAACAATTATTACTCTACTAAAATCAGTTATATAAAGTAAGATTTAGACTGTTCTCGATATTTTAAACAAGATCACCTAACAGTGATTGGAATAAAACATAATTTTATTTTGTACAACTACCAGGTTGTGTGAATGGAAATCGAGGTGTGATACAACTAGATCTATATATGTGAAGCAACAAGTCTGGCAAACTTTGGAGGCTTCTAAAGTCTTTTCTTTGAGCATGGCTACTCAGGACTTTCATTTTAAATAGGGAAGGTTTTTAGCAGGCAGTAAATAATGTGAGTTGGAAAAGAGCTGGAGTATCTCACTTTTATCTTTTTAATCAAGAGTCAGATTGCTATGCCTAGAGACATTTTCCCTCTTCAACTTAAAGAAATGAACATGTCAAATTAGATAAATCACTAGACAGCTGCTAACAAAAACCCTAGGTGTGTCTCTTAATTTACTAAAGCCCAGATGCACCCAAATCAAAGAATAAAAGAGCACATAAATGACAGACCTTCTAAAAAACTTTCTGGGTACACAGGGGCTTTATTCAGATCCTATCAGTTCTCTCTCTGACAAACTAGTCCTGGATGTAAAGCCATGGAAAAGGTAAAAGCAGAAGCCGATTGGCCCAACAGGAAAATGGGGTATACCCTGGACCTAAAAGTCCAGCTGAATACTCTGTGCTGGCTCTAGCCCAAAGAACACCAATACTCATCTTTGAAGAAAGAACAAAATGATGGAAATGGACGTCACGCATTGCCACAATGGCTCTGATGTGAGCTGGAGACTAATTACGCTGATTAGACATAATATCTTTTAACAAACATAATTTTAATAAAGCACACAACCTGAAGGTTCCTATACCTGCTATGATTTCCAATGTTTCCGTTTCAATTGCTCTACTCACTATGCTTGTTTCAGTTACTACCTACAGAACAGAGCGAGTCAATCCAGATGCACTGTCTGCTGCAGGATCAAGAAAGTGCCATCCTCTAGGGCTGTGAGTCTTCACTTCTAACAAACACAACCAAAGCACAGCAAGATCTCTCAAAAACTGCAGTGAAACCAAACAGCTCATAATCAGAGGGAAAATAAAATAGCTTTCAATTTTTCTTATTTGGTGAATTTTCCCATCTGAAACTTATAAAATCATCCATTTTATCATATTTTTAACAGTAATATTTGAGATTATTAGCATGATAAACTTCTCACCTATTCATCTTTTACTTTAAAAAATCTGTTCATGTTATGACTAACACCTTGGCATTCAAACAAATACTATGCTGAGACAGAAGAAATAAAACCTGTATAAATGACAGAGTGTTCAACCATGAACACATTGTCTTTTATGAATATTATAATCACAGAATCAATAAGCCTACAAAGAAAAAACAGGACACAAAACGTGTTTTGTCATTTCTGACGAAGTTATAAAAACAACAGACATTCAATATGCCAAGTGTTCTTCAATCCTTCATAATCATAGCCTTATTGAAGTGAGGACAAAAAGGGTCTAATTGCATAGGAGCAATCTCAATGTAATAGGTTATACACCCAGGCACTGCTGCACAATACAACAAAAACAACGTTCCCTGTGTATAGCAGAATGTCATCTCTCATTTTCAGGCAATTACCTTCTTTCTTGTCAACAGTTTTAATAACCTCCATCATCTCTAAAAGACTTTTGCTTCAGTTAAATAATTTTCAGCTTTTTAATATGCAAATGTGCTTGTTCATATGCATGGGTGAAGTGGCACTGCTACTTGAAATGTGTCAGTACATTGTGGAGCACCTGCACCTCGGGGAAGCTTGATTTAATTGACACCTAATACTATTCATTATTCCACTTAGTGAGCAACTCCTATTAGTCACCTGTAGGTTTTCCTATAAGCAGTGCTTTGGCCACCAATAAAAATATGAATATTTCTATAAATAGAATGTCCATATTTAGAAAACGAGGTTCATTAGTGTCAGAGCTTTGGGGGAAGAAATGAGGGGTAGTATGGAAGCAATAGTGTTTTCAGCAAACAATTTATAAACTTCCTCTTATTTTCCTGTAGATTGCTACATATATGAAAAGTTGCACTGTCTGGTAGATAAAAGATGCTGTGCTTTCTTTTATATGGCTCAATAAGTAATATCCTTCTCAATAGAAGGAATGAATAAATGAATGGATGGATGGATGGATGGATAGCCAGACGGATGGGATGGATAAATCAACAAAATAATGAAAAAGCAAATAAGCAAACAAACCTACTTTCTAAAGTATACCATTAGTTTCTATTTTTGTTTTTTTAAGCCAGCAGGGTGTTCCTTATTCTAATGTCTCCAGGCTAAAGTTGTTATTTAAACTGAATTCCTTACCATTATATATGACCTATGTAGGCCACAAAGTTTAAAGGATAAAGGCAGAATCTTGTCAATAAACAAACATCTATTTATGCTACCTTTGGAGGCAAATTAATGTCTAAGAGAATGTTATTGTGAGTCATGTGGGATAAATGACTTTAAAATATCAGCTGGGAGAATTATAACACATGGGATTTTGTGTATTTGTTGGTATTAATGTAATAAACATGTACTATAAATTATTACAATTTAAATCTATTAGTCTTTTTGCCTTTATGAAAATGGAAGGATTAACAATGAAGCGTATACTCAGGCTTGATAATATTGGGGATGCTTCTTTACCACATGGTCCATGACCTTACCATACAGGCTGCTTTGCTTTCTGTCATTAATGCATTTGTTAGTCCCAAAAGACTTAAACTACAGATGTTTAACATCTTGCTTATGGACAGATCATCTGGAATACAAAGTGAGAAATCTATACTACTTATTAGTATATATTATGAGTGTAACAGAGAATTAATAGCCCATTCAAACAAGATTAGTGAAACCATAGCTCAGGAAAAAAAGTATCATCTTAACAGAGATATGCTCTCAAACCTGCAGGGGGAAAAAAAGAACCAAAAGCATATTTTCAGCTGGAATATGTTTTAAGACATCAAAAGAATTTGTCACTAATTAATGTTGTTTATATAGTAGCATAAGAAACATTAATTATAGCCTTCAACGTAAACTTAAAACCTTTTTATGGAAAGGGGGTTTATAAGTAAGGTGGTAATCTGGCTCATTGGAAGGCTTATCTACAACATACTGAAAGTGATCATAAATCATGTAAATGTCTAGGATCCAGAGAAAAGTGAGGTGATAGTGGGAAAATACTGAGTTCTCCTAACCATCAGATCCAAAGATTTCTAAAGAATAAGGAAAGAAAAGAAAATGAAAGCAGTGGTCAACTAGACCTTTGTTGGTATCCCCAAAAATGTAATCTCTAGACTGAAGAATGGCAGCTGGCAGAACAGCTGGTGAATAGGATTAATGTCAGAAGAAAGAAATAAAACTCAACATATGTCCAAGCCTGCGGTGCTGGGACTGAGCATGATTATACCCCGACGGATAGGCTGAATACAGCTGGAAAGTGCCACTGTGCCATGCCTCTCCACCCACAAGGTCATTGCTAAGAAGTACAGCTAATGTCTGAGCAGCAAATTTAACTTTGACTGAAGAATTCAGTAACTGGGAAGGAGAGCGGGAACACAGATTTTTAACCATACCGATGTGCTAAAGAGTTTAATCCTCAGT
Source organism: Furipterus horrens (assembly GCF_987537825.1). Classification (NCBI taxonomy): domain Eukaryota; kingdom Metazoa; phylum Chordata; class Mammalia; order Chiroptera; family Furipteridae; genus Furipterus; species Furipterus horrens. Next base: position 33,870,421 of record NW_028327172.1, on the reverse strand, counting down.
GCTTGGTTTGCTACACCACAAAGCAAACCAAAAGACAGATCAGTATTGAACCTAACAGATTGCACTAAAGTAAATATAATTTTAAAATCATTTAAACTGCTTAATCTCATCTCAATCACATCAAATGTGTTAGAGCAAACATATTTCCACCTTTCATTTAGAGTTTAGTCACAAAGGAGAAAAAAATCTAATTAAATAAAACAGTAGATATGGTTTTACAAATTGCCAATGCTTTTCAAAGTTAATATTTTAAAGTTAATTCATCACAATTAGCAAAAAAATATTCTAAAGAAGCAGTTTTTCGCAGCACAGCCATCATGTTCTCAAACTGAACATGAGAAAGTTATATTTTTCTGACCTATCCCCATGTTGCAGTTGGCCAGCATTCAGCCTTTTGTAACAGCAGATGAGAGGCACTGGAATTTAACTGTTGGAACTAGTTACAGTGACAAACAGTGGTCACGTGGGCATTACTGATAGATGAGAAAAGGCTTTATTTATAGAAACTTAGGCAGAATAAATTCTATCCAATTGTTTCCTTATTTAACTACTGTAAACATTTAAAAAAGAGATCAGTAGTCATCACTGAAAGACTATTGCTGTACTTATTTCTGCCCTTTATTTCTTTTAGATGCCTGAGCTAACTTGAGCTCAACGATTAATTATCAGAGACAACAAATCACCTTCCCATCTAAAAACAGTCAGCACTCTCACAACATTCTTTGGTCAATGTTCCCTTAAGAGGGGATAGGAGTAGCGGGGGTGGGTAGGGATGGAGAATTTTATGACAAAGGAGAAGAATGGTGTTGAGGAAATCCTGTGAAAATCAACAAACAAACAAAACTCTACTCAAATAACCACTCTCTGAAGAAGTTATATTTTATTTCTTATATCGGGCGTTGGTAGGGGGTTTGTCACAGTGAGAGAGGGCTAGCCCCTGTGTTCCCTATGTTAGCATTGTTCCGAAGCTGTCATAAGCCTAGAGCAGGGGTAGTCCCTGCAATCAAATGTAAATTTATCACCAACTTGTTTAATTTTTTTTCTCTATACACATATAAGCTAGTTACTAGCTTATATATCCATGATAGCAGTCTCAGTTTAAAAAAAAAAAGAAAGAAAACTCTGGAAATTAGGAAACAAAACTTTAGGGGTTTTTGGTAAACATGCTAATAGTTTGAAATTCAAAGGGGAAATCAAGTTAATTTTCTTTCTTAACTGAGTCTCAAAAAAGCATGGTCAAATTATGAGAGGGGCTTCTTCCCAGGTAATATACACATTGGAACTTTCAAATTACAGTTCAGGTAATCAACCTGAGAGAAAAATTGTCATATGTTTATTGTTTTGTCCAGGAATTATCACTTTTCAAAGACCTGATCTTCAATTTGTGTACATGACAGGTTTTACTTAGACCTAGGAGTGAGTGACAACTTCCAATGCCTGTGGGCATCAGGACAGTTTTATTTTATTTATATACTTTTACTCATGCTTTAAAAGTCTCCTTGGTATTTGGAAATTTTAAAATATTAATCTGGTATAGTTTACAGCTCTATGAAATCTCAAACTGTCCTACATTAAGTGTTGAACAAGAAGGAAACCTAGTCATTTCTGGAAAACTCAAGTGCTAGAAAAGTCTGTGTATTATCCAAAAAAATATTTAAATGGAGTTACCAATTTTAATGTCATTATAATGGCTATTACCATTTTATAAAATTCCAACATTGCATGCTTTGTGGCTTAATGGCATTGAACAGTTTTTTAGAATCTTTAAATGTTTACATTTGCCATTACAGAATATAGAAAGAAACCCACACAGCTTATTAATGTCTTCTGAATTGTTTAAGAGGAATTTAAGATATGAGTTAAAAGAATTTCATAATCTTAATTTCAATTTCTCCTTTTCATTTAATAGTAGACATTCATTAGGACCCACACACTGTAATAAATTATAATAATTTCAAACAAGAATTAAATTACTAGGTACCTATTGAAAGAGCCATTTTTTCTTAGGTACCCTGTAATCTAACTGTCAGATTTAAAATCTATTCCCAATCAACTCTTCACAACATTCACATTTATTCATCTATGTTAAATTAATAAAAGGTGTGAATAATACTGACAAAATTGATCATTATTGTTCATGTAGATTTAGAAAATTATAAGGTAATCTAAAATGTAAAAGGAATTGAGAAAAACTATTAAGGTTCTTATAAATAAATTCATCCTATGCTATTTTTTTCAAATCAAGACTGAAACTTCTACAAGACTTATTTAAATTGACTATACAAGCTATTTGATAAATTGTACATTTTTAGAACATAAACCATTTTCATTATTTTTGACAAATATCAGTACAAAGACTCTACTGTAGCATTAGGATTCAACAAATACTTTAGAAAGCTATGCCAAAATGATGCTGGGAAGTAAAACCTAATAGTAGTCTGAGACAGCTTATAGCCAATGCAATTTGATGAAGAAAAGACACAATGACAAGGGAACATGGAAAAGAGATAGTCCTCCCAGAAATAAATGCCACCGCCGTCATTTTTCCTCTGAATAAAGTAATGTAGGTATAACTCTTACATAACCACCAAAGATAAATACAATTCTATTGACTAACATCCCAAAATAGAACTTCCTTTATAGAGCAAGTTTGCATACTCACTGTATTTCCTACATCTAACCTCGCTGACCCTCTCCTCTGTAACTGGCATCCCTGAAGATAAAGTAAAGTGTGTCAACATCTGTTCCTATTCACACCGATTGTAATTTACCAAAAGAGCTTTGCTATTTTCAGAGCGGACTCCAGAACACAATGACAGATTTAGGGCCTTTACTGGGGTTACATTTCTAGTGTGTCAGCATTTCCTACTCACCAAGAGTAGATTCCAGGGGGTCACAACAAAGGAACAGCTGAAATTCAAACTTCATTATAGAGATTTTTCCCACCCTTACTTATTTCATCATAACTTAAACTTCCAACATGCTGTCCTATTTAGAGGGGGCCTTGCTGGTGCTGCACAGTAATTGGACTAAAATTATGTAGTCCTGGGGCAAAGATGAACATTCTGTAGGCCTTTTTTTGTGGAGTTCTACTCACATAATTACCTCTTCCAGGACTTTATATCTGAGTGAAATTTAATAATCATTATATAACAATTTTATAACTCTTTGCCTTTTTAAAGTAGCATAATGCTTTTAAAAATACTTCACATACTTAATCTTTGTTTCATAATTTGATCATAAGCACTGAGTTTTAAGTCAAAAATATTCTTTCCAATCTAAGTGCTCCATAGTTGTATTTTTTATGCCATGCTTTTTTTCAGATACTTTTAATGTGTGTAAAGAAAGTCAGTCTCACATCATCACAGTGTGCCTGGATAATTCAGAGTTTCACGACACAATATGAAGAACAACTTGGGGAAACAATGCACAAGTTGTGTTGTAATCAAATAACAACTAAGACATGAGCAGCTGAGCAGAAGGAAGATGGGCAACGGAATGCTGTGCAGCAATCAGCACTGTTGACTAATCAGAATTTGAGACACTAGAAGGTAATAAGGGTATTATAAAGAATGGCTTATTGAGGGAGCAGCTGTTTATGTGTAGCTCACTGTTTAAATGAGTTCCACTAGATTGCCATGGTATGTTTTGGTGAAAATGTTTAACTCCTTTTAAAATGATCATTAGAGAAGAAACAGCAAGTACCAAGTGGCAAGTTTGGAGAATTCAAAATACCACCTACGATTTAACAGCTTTGAAACAGTTATCTGGGTGTTTGAAATAGTAGGAAATACCAATTCCAATGGCCTTTTATGTCAAAAGTACTTAGGTACTCATGCTCCTCTTGAAAAGCTTACAAGTTAGGTATATATCGCAACCATTATTGGGTTGCAATGGCTACAAAGATGAGGTCGCAGTATAATGGGGGACTCTTCAGAGAATGATGAAAAGAAAAAGCAGAGGAAAAATACTCGTTTGGACAGCTGCAAATTATAGATACTGTTTTGGGATTTAGAAATTTGTCCATCTTCTCAATAAGCAAAGGGAATAAGATCCTCAATTAAATTTCAAAATACAGTTTTTGATGTTTGGGGCTAAAATATACTAAAACCACTCACCTACCCTGACTTAGAGAAAGTAAATAATTTTTTAAGCAGAGGAGAGAGAATGCAAAATAACATTTAGTTCGCTAATATTATTTTCACAAAGTAATTATCATCTCATTCAAAACTGTCATGCAGTTGTGTTGGCTGTGCAATTGGATTGATTTTAAGGGTTTTGTCTCTCTTACTTTTACCCAAGAAGCAATTGCCTATTGTTTCTTCTATCCTAGCAACAACAGCAACAAAAAAAAATTCACAAATTACAAGATAAAGGCACCAAATCACACTTCAAAGAACTGATCATAATACAGTATTATGAATATTTCATTTTGACAACAAGTGTTTGGTAATATTTTAAAGCCGTCAGCAAGCGGTCGAAACTCTGCCATCTTTTGTAACAGTTCACATGTCAAACTGGCAAAATGCCCACAGTGTAAGGCAGAAAAAAAAAATCTATTTAATGTCTGCCCCACAAGGCAACATGAGGTTTGATTGGCAGAAAGCAGAGAGTGGCTTTTGATCATGTGTCCTAACAAGCAGTTCCAGCTCCTGTCTTTTCAGCTGATGGGCTCCACATCACCCATTCAAACAGAAGTGACAGACCACTGCACTACTCCCGGCTCTAGTCACACGCAATGGGAGCTATGCTGGAGACAGAGTCACTGATTAAATGTATCACTTTTTCAAGACAAGCAGGTTCTCTGAATCAAAGTTGGACAGAATAGACTCAACATTATTAAAAGGGGATATAAAACTTGGATTGAGTGATGTTCGGCCAGTTTGCACAGCCTCAGGGATTCCCAGGCTGACAGGGGGAATAAGGAACGGCAGAACTCATAAAACAGGGTCAGAAATTAGCTGTGACACCTTGGCTATGTTCCCATCACTTGAGGACCACTGGATGTCAAAATTCTGGAGTCTCTTTTTACCTTTTTTACTTCCTTTTTTTTTAAGTGAATTCAGTATAGGGAGAAGAACACATGATACTGCATGATACTGCAGTTTGTCAATTACAGTCTTAGAGAAGATAAAATACTGAATGCAAACCCTTTGCATCTCATTTTAAAATATACTAATACATTTTCTTCTAAGTAGGACCCTTATTTTAGAATTCTATTGCAATTTTTGGTTTGGTATTATAGTGTCACTTTTAAATCCAGGAATATTAATCATAGAAATCATACAGTTTAATACAGGGGAGGGCAAAAACAGGTTTGCAGTTGTGTGTACACAAAGCATAGAGTTTATTTCTGTATAATTGTTTATTAACTATTGTGTTATTTTCCATATCAACAATTATAAACCTACTTTGCCCCACCCTGTATTTTCTAAGTGTCCCGATTAACCAGAGAGCAAACCAAGGGCCCGTTATCAAATTTAACCATCCCGGATTCTTTGCTATAGCATGCATATTATTTAAAGCTTTTGTTTTAAATATATTTACAGACATAAACATCTAAAATGTATAGAAATGTTCAGTACAAATTATGGTCTAAATTTTATGTGATTTTAAATGTATTGAACATACAGTCTTATAATCTTTGGTACATTATCAGCGTCTTATGTATACAAATAAATAAAATCTTAAGTTGTTTTCTATTTGGAAAGGTAAAAATAAACATCCAAAGACATCAAAAGTAAAATAACTCTCTGACTATAGAAACTAAAGAAATAGATCAAAATATAAGCAATCATTTGGAACAAATCAGGCGAAACCAAACATATAAGCAAATAAATGGTACATTGAGATGTTATCTTAAAACAGTTCTTCCACAAGATTTTAATTTCTTCTCAACTACATTATGAAAATTTATATATTTTTATTATTTATTTTTCTTTTTTAGTAGCATGCTCCAGCTATTCCTTGAAGCACATGTTCTTGTTATTAGTTTTGACATCACTGTAAATATTTAGTAGCAACCTGCTTGTTAGGTACTTAACTTGTGATGAAAAGATTCAATACTCCTACCAAGATGAAGACAGAGTTTTAACAGAGAAAAGAATTCAGAGTAGCCATGAGATAGGATTCTGAACTAATTGGTGGTAGAGGACAGAGTTTGTTATTTGCTAGAAAATGGTAAAATTACAATGAAATGGTTTATGTTTAATCTAAAAGTAACCTTTAGTTTTATTATGCTACTCATTTTGTTAAATTACGTTTTAAAGTTAATTTAACACTTGCTAATGTATATTGATTAAAGGATTATTATATCTCAAAATAACCTTAATACAAATCATATTTGATTTGTGTTCTATACATCATAGAATACGCTAACTCTAATAAATAATTTCATATAATCCAATGTGCATTTTACAGCATGAAAAACAAAATTACATGTCATCTGACTTCTGCACTTCATGTTTTTAAAGGTCTTTGAGAATGATGAAAATGACAACAATAAATTTTATCCAAAGTTATCACAGGCACAACCAAGCTATCATTTAGAAATCTGGTTGTTTTCAAAAATGTAAGAAAATTATCTTGAAGAGGATAATATGACTTCCTATGTAAGCCCAGATTTTTTTTTAATATAGTAAAATGACATTTCATTTTTCTCCCCTCAAAAATGGATTGATTTAATCATCTTTTTAAAAAAATCATTTCTAACACCACCATCGTCACTTTTTATATTTAAGACTGGTAGGTAAAAGGATAGGAAATTGCTGCAATGAATGGTGGACTACCATAGGTAGGAGGAGACAAAATCTGCATATGTATTGCCAATGAAAACATATTAGACTATGTAAACCTGAAGCACTCCAAAATACATTTTTCTCTTCCTGTATAAAATGACTACATATTACCCACGCTTTACCAGACAGGTCTTTTAAATTCTATGCCAGGAAAGACTGAGAAAGAGAGAAAAATCCACAAAATATTTTGCAACACTATAAAAAAGAATACTTAAAAAAAATCCAAAATAATTAATTATTTTAGCCACTATATTATTGCTTACAGTAATACACAGCAATAACATTTACATTGATTGAATTCTGTTTCCTTAATGTGAAATTTGTTTGGGGTTAATTAGCACGGCTGAGGAATAAGCTTAATAATTTTATGTTGTTTACACTGGAGGCAGTTTTCCACCAGCACTGCTCAGGGAAGGAAGTGACATCTAATTTCAGACAAAACATGGAGGTGAGGGCAGCTGCTCACTGTGGGGTGGCGGGCTAGGCCCTTCCTCCTTTAGCTAGCCTCCTCACCACTTGGCATGTCTAATGGCAACAATACAAAGTTGTTCAAATAATTTCTCAGGCATGTAAGTTTCTAAACCACATACTGCGCTGAGCAGGAGGAACAGGAAAGGACTTACACAAATGGAGAAAATCCACAGTATTAGACATTTTTACTGCCCCTTCCTTAAGAAAAAGCACGTCTAATTAGTTGTCTCCCTAAAATGCGTACCTAGCATTTTTATTATGTATTATAACATTTTGCTCAGAGCTGACATTTTCATTCTGACAAGCACTGTCTGGAGAGCTCTCAATAAATAATACATTGACAATTTTCAGTAAATAAGCAGTGGACACAAATCGTTATCCTTACTTACAGCTGCCCCGCTCTAATAGTGCTTTTACAAGTGAGGTGACTGTTCAGTCTAATGCAATCCTCTCAGTGCTGGAAAGACATTTTCATTCATTACCACGGTCACAAGCACTTAAAGCACTTTTAAGCCCTGTTGCAAAACAGCAGGAATGGCAGAGCAAGTGGGGCTAACGAAAACTAAAGTTCATCATCACCAGAGAAACCTGAGGCTGTTCACCTAAACAACTAGGAAATTCACTTAAGCCCAGGCCACCTCAACACTTCTAGACCTACATGTCTAACAAGAATGCAAGTTTTTCTTTGGCAATTAAATGGTACTCTTTCTAAGTCCAAATATCATGGCCTTTGTTTTTTGTATTAAATTTGGTTCCTCATCCAATAACATCTATTAAGCACGCTCATGTAAGGGGTCATACACAGTGACTTGAGTGATATACTTTTGATCAAGGTACCAAAATAGAAAAAAAAATCTGAATCCAGATAAATGCATCTGAAACCACACCATAACTTTTCTTCTTTCTCTCATGAGCTTCTCTTCCCTAACCTGAGCCCCTAACACCATCACCCTAACTAGCCTCTAAACCATTAACATAGTCATGAATTTCATTTTTCTTCATGAAATTACATTGATTTTTATTAGCATTTATTTTATGCTTAATTTACTCCCAGGCCATAGGTGTTTGTTTATTCATTTGTTTTTGGTTTTTTGTTTTTTTTTTTTTTGTTTTTTTTTTTTTCCCCCTCTGTGCAACCTCCTCTTCTGGTTTAGTAACAATCTGCTCTTTTCCAGTAAGGGCCCTCTCGGTGTGGCAGGGAGAGCTCACGTATGGGTTCATCCACTCGTGGCTCTGTAATTTCTGTACCACATGCTACAGCTTAGAAGATTTGTTCACCTGAATGTTCTTAATGGCCAGAGAATCCATATCTACACACCTAAGTTCAGCACTACTATTTGCAATTTTAAGAATGCGCAGCAAAAATTCAGCACTCTTTTCGGGCCACCAACCCTGTGTCCAGCCCCATTGTTTGCTCTGGGCCCACCTGCCAACTCCATCATTAACAACAGGATGGCACACATTGCTTCTGTAAAGTGAAAACCTTCAGCTACTTGGTGGCTTTTCAGATATGCATACCTTTGATGGCCTGGGTAGTTTCACAAGTGTTCTTAAAGTGAACATGAAGATTTGGAACTCTTTTTAACATATGTTGATTAATTTTAGAGAGAGAGGAAGCAGGGTAGGGAGAAAGGGAGAGAGAAAGACTAATGTGCGAGAAACCCTATAGGTTGCCTCCCATACGTGCCCCATCCAGGGATTAACCCGCAACCTAGGCATGTGCCCTGACCTGGAATCAAACCCACAGCCTTTTGGTGCATGGGATGATGCTCAAACGAACTGAGATATCCAGCTAGGGCCAGATCTCTTGATTTGTATGATTTTATGAGGGTTTCTGAGTCAATTGAAATAGCAAACCATTTCCAGAGGTCATATCAGGCTGCTCACCAAAAGAGTATATTCACTTTCTTAATAGCCTCACCATTAAATCTCTCTGCTTGGATACTCCAATCATCTTTGACTCTCTCCCCAACCTCACAACCCCATAGCTAATTAGCAACCTCAAGTTATATATACTGATTCCTCCACTCTATCGCTTGCCACTGCTTTATGGTCAGACTTCCAGCAGCACATGCACAGCCCATTAAAATCGCCTACTAAAAGATTTTCCTCCGTTGGGCCTTGCTGCTTCCCAACTGGCAGTCCCAATGCCACCAAAGTTACTTTTCTAAAAAATGTGTCCAATTATGTCACTCACTCTCCTATTTAAAAAGTTTTCAATTGCTCCCTACTACCCAAAAGAAAATGCAAACTCTTTAGAATGGCCTCAATCTATTTTTTCAGTTGTGTCTCCTGTCCTAGCCACACCAAACCTCATAAATTCACCAAACTCACAGGTTTATTTATAGCACTGAAACTTTATACATGCTGTTTTCAATACCTCGGATTCTATCCCTTCTTTGCTATAAATAGCTTATAATTCATCAAAATCCAGTTCAAATGTCTACAAATCTCTTCCGAGATCTCCTAGGCACAATGTTGGTTCCTTGTTCTGTACTCCCACAACATTTTAAAGCATCTTCTACTATAGTACTTACTGTAATATGAGTTACTCCAGGTGCATCTGTTTCCTCCACTAAACTATGAGCAGCTAAAAGCCATCATCTATTTCTCCCTGTATTCATCTTCTTCTCATCCTCTTTCTCCATTTTTACCTCTCACTACCCCAGGCCCACTGCACTATCAGATGAAAGAGCTTAATAAATGCTTATGGAAGTAATGAGCATATGTGTGTGTGTGTGTGTGTGTATTTAAATATGTTTATGTATACTTTGTTTACTTGAAGAGATATTCCCTAAAAATTGAATCTATTCATCTTTTTTGAGCCATAATATTATTCATCTCTCTGGAAACTTTTATAAAAAAACAGATATTTAGGTTAACATGCATTATATGCTAAGATCTAAAGTAGGCATTGGGAAGATAGACTAAGGATATGGTCTGGCCCTCAAGGAAGTTACATTCTTCTTGGGAGGAAAGATCAATAAATATAAAATAGCAAATAGTATTTTTCATTTTTGTAAAAAATCACTTGAGCATATTTTTGTGGTCCTATTTGTGGGTTCTGTATTATGTTCCATTGATCAATGTGTCTATTTCTCTGCCAAAACCACATTCTTTTAATTATTGTAGCTATGGAGTAAACCTTAATATTGAGTAGAGTGATTCCTAATATTATGTTCTTCTTTGTCAAGAATATCTTAGCTACTCTAGGTGTTGTCCCTTTCTACAAAAATTTTCAAATGATTGTCTGTATACATGATCATCTTGCTGGAATTTTGATAAGAATTTCATTAAATGTACAGATCATTTGGTAGAGAATTGACATAGTTACCATACTGAGTCTTTCAACCCATGACACAATATGTCTTGCCATGTGTTTAGGTCTTCTTTGATTTCTTTTATTAGCATTTTATAATTTCATCATCAGATCCTGCATATGTTTTGTCAAATGTATACCTAAGCTTTTCTTTTTACTTGGAATGATTGCAAACAGTATTAGGTTTTTAATTTCAATTATCATTGATAATATAAATATCATTAATTTTTCTGTTTATATAGTTTTATATCCAATGACCTTGCAAAAAACATGAAACCTAAACCTCACACTTTATGCAATAATGTGACCTAAATCTCACACCTGATATAAAAATTAACTCTAAGTCAATTATAGACTTAAACACAAAATGTAAAACAATAAATCTTTTAGGAAAAGAAAACATAGGAGAAAATGTTTAGAATATTGGGCTAAGCAAAAGTGTTCTTTGTCTTGAAATCAAAAGCACTGTCCCTAAAATAACAAAAATAGATGCTTAATTAGACCTCTTCAAGGGTATAAACCTCTGCTCTGCAAAAGCCTATGTAAAGAAAATGAAAGACTGGGAGAAAATATTGGCAAACCACATATCCAACATAGGACTAGTATCTAGAATTAAAAAGAACTCTCACCACTCTAAAGTTAAAAAATACTATTAAAAATAGAACAAAGATATGAATAGATATTTCACCAAGAAGGAAAGATATACAGATGGCAAACAAGCTGTAAGAGAAATATAATTTAAAGCCACACTGACATATCACTACACCTCTATCAGAATGGCTAAAATGAATGTGACAAAACCAAATGCTGACAAAAATGCACAGAAACCAGATCACTCATACATTGATTGTGGAAATGGGAAAGAGTTCAGTTTCTTATAAAACTAAACATAAATTACTATACAATCTATAAATTATTCTCTGGGTTATTAATCCCAGAGAGATGAAAACTTATGTTCACATAAAAACCTGCATGCATATATTTATAGCAACTTTACTTATAATATCCAAAAGCTGGATGTTGGAATTAAAGATGTCCTTCAACCCATAAATGATTAGACAAACTGTGATACATACATGTCATACAGACCACTGAATAATACTCAGCAATAGAAAAGAGTATGCACTATTAATGCATGCAACAACATGGATGAACCTCCAGGGAATTATGCTGAGTTTTTTTAAAAAGCCAGTTTCAAAAATTTACATACTGTATAATTCCATTTATATAACATTTTTGAAATAACATAATGTTAGAAATTAAGAACATATTAGTGGTTGACAGAGATTCGACATGGAGAGTGAGGGGTGTTAAAGTGGAAGGGAAGTGGGTGTGGTTATAAAAATAACACAAGGATCCTTGTAGCATTGAAACTATTCTGTATCTTGACTGTGCTGGTGATACATGAACTTACACAGGTGATTTACAGGTGATAACATTGTGTAGAACTTAATATACACACCCCAACACAACTAAGTCCAATTAAAACTGGAGAAATATGAGTAAAATGAGTGGATTGTCTCAGTGTCAATAACCTGATTGTGATATTATATGATAGTTTTGCAAAATGTGACTACTGAGGGAAAATGGACAAAGTGCACACTGGATCCCTCTGTATTATTTAATACAACTGTGTGTGAATCTATAATTACCTCAATTTTAAAAATAACAAAAATTATAATGAGTTATAATCCATTGGTAAATGAAGTGTTTTCCAGCTTTATTGAGGTATAATTGGCATACTGTAAGATATTTCAAGTATACAGCACGACTTGATATATATCCATTGAAAAATAATTCCCCTCATCAAGTTAATTAATATGACCATCACGACACCTATTTACTCCTTTTTGTGGGGAGGACTTTAAGAATACTGAAGTTCTACTCTGCTAAGATTTATTCTAATCTTAGCAAGTTTCAATTACACACTACAGTGTTATCGACGATAGCCACTATGTTATACATTAGCTCCTCACACCTTATTCACCGTATAACTGAAAGTCTGTACCTTTTATTAACCTCTCCCTATTTTCCCCACTCCCTAGCACCTGGCAACTTTCAAATTTGGCTTTTTTTTCTTTAGATTCCACAAACTTTACAAAAGGAAGATGTTATGAGGACTAACGTAGTTAGGAGAAGATCAGATATGATCTAGCTTAGTATATTGTAAAATGCTTTAGTATATTGTAAAATAGGTGAAAAATCTAGGTAAATAGATGGGAGATAGGAGATTATTCTAGGTAGGTGGGATAATGACTGAACATAGAGTGGATTGGACTAATTCAACTTCAACATAGTACTGACTCTAGATAAGAAAGCCTTTCATGAGATTGTGACATCTTCAAGTTTCTTAATCTGAATGCTCACTAGGGAGAGGTTACAAAAGAATACCATGAACCAAATTCTAATGATGTGTAGTGAGTGGCTCTAATGTGACTAAGGAATGTGCAAGTTATATTCATGTCACAGAAAACAAAAATACAGCAGATGTGGGAAATAATGAATAAGTATTACTGCAGAAAAAATTTAATCAGGAAAAAAATCAGAGAAGCTAGCTCCCATCAGGAACCAAGAATGAATACCCCTAACCTTTGAAGGTAATACTGACTACACAGCAAGCCACAGAAAGTGAGAGGCGGTGACTCTCAGTTTTACAATGGTCAAATAATGAGGGCATATCTAAGAACTGTATTCCCTTATGTAACTTCACCAAAAGGGTTATAATTCTGCATACAATTATGGTGAACTGAGAACTGAAAGGTTGTAATTTCAGAATAGTAAGTGTATGTCTAACTCAGAGGACAACAAAAAATAAAATTATATCTAGAATCACATTCCCTTTAGCAGCTGACTTTTAAATAGGTTATGTGCACCAATATAGAGAAGAAAAGGCCATGAAAGGGAGAATTATTTTGACTTCCTACATTGGCCTGCAATGTTATTAAAGAAAAAGGTATGGTCAAGAGAGGCCTAATTGAGTGTGGAGAGAAAAAAGAAGTAATACAATGACAAGAGAGGCAGAAGTAGAAACAAGAGGTACCATTCCAGATCATTTAACAATCTTCACTAATTCACTCAATCAACAAACATTTAATAAGGGTGTTATGGCCCAGTCCTTAGAAGGCACAGGAAATACAGCAGTGGACAAATCAGGGGGAGTCTCTGCTCTCCTTGACTTACCCCCTTCAGTGGAATGAGACAGACAATTAAGAAGACAAATAAACAAGAACATAACAAATAGTGAAACGCTAAGGTGAAAATGAAATAAGAGTAATATGTTAAAGAATAACTGGAGTCTATTTCAGATTTAGAGGTTAAGTAAGGGTTCTCTGAGGAAGTGATAAGTTGAGATCTTAATGATAAGATGGAGCTGGTACACATGGAACTAAGGAAAAGTCATTCTAGGTACAGGGAAAAGCAAGTAGAAAGAGACTAAAATATGCTGGGGGTGTGAGTCGGGGTGGGGGGCCGGATTGGAAAGTCCAGTGTAGCTGGAGTGGCCTGAGAAAAGGGTCAAGTAATATAAGATGGGCCTTGAAAGCCAGAGTATGCTGTTTGTTTTAAGCATTGAATTTTATTCCAAGTATAATAGAGATTGATGATCATTGGCCAGATACCAGTGCTCCAATGCCAGTAAAATGCCTAAGCCCTCTAAATGTCAGATCACACCATGAAGAAGTAAAAGGGACATAAGTCTAACTGACTGAAGTTAAATCCCAAAGTTACTGAATTTACCAGAAGTGAGACTAGACTTTCTGCTATTAGTCAAAATGGGGGCTTAAGAGTTAAATTAAAATGAATAATGGTGAAATAAAATTAATATATTAGCTGTTGGAGACATGAGTTTTATGACAATCATATTTATAAGCAAACAACATTAATTTACTACTGTCCTCTGTATTCCAAATGATACTCAGGCTATATGTTATATCATCAAATATTTTTTAAAAGACCAAAGAATAATTTTTAGGACTTCTTAAATTAAGTACATCTGGTAGTTTCCCCCAGTCTCCCTCTTCTACCTGAAAAAAAAAGGGAGATAGCTCAAAAACAACATGATGCTTATGCATCAAATCTCAAATTTGCCATCTCTTCTCAATCTATAACATGAGCAAAAAGTACAAGATAAAAGGCATTTCTGAGGGATATTGGAAAAAGTTCCAGTTAAGCCAATTACTACAGTCGGGAGGGGAATGGAATCTAGTAAACACAGTTTGTCAGACACTCTAAAAACTACCCTTTGATGGCCTTCATTCAAAAATCATAAGTTATAATCTGTTGCCACTGCTCTGTTTCTTGTTGCAAATAACTAACTCAATACTTTGTCACATTTTTCAGTTATTGTTCATTATACCTTCATTTTTTTCCCCCTAGCTATCTATTTGTATGTACGTACTCATTTTCAATTCATTATGTGAGAGCAATTAGGGAAGTGCATAGCTGTCTCACTTCTGCACTCCCAGAGCTAGTAAATGGCCTATATCCTATTATTTCCTTGTAGGCGTACTTGCCTGGCCTCTCACTGGTGGTTCCTTAGTTATGCTCAAACTCTCAAGAAAGTTATCATAGGTCTAAGTGTCCAGTTATCCAATATTAAACCAAAGCCTCATGCGGCTATTAATTATAGCCATGAATTCCCTCTCAGGCCCCAAACCCCTTTACAACAGCCAAGCCCCAAGGTAGAATTATTGACCTTTACCCTCTTCTGGAACACGGTACCCTAGTAACACAACTCTCTGTTCGCCTGTCTCTCAAACCATAATTAGCACTCTCTGAACCAGTTAAATGTGGATTTGTCTATAAGCACTTGGTTGGATAATGACTTTTTCAGACATCAAAAATAGGTAGCAGCTTTTATCTCTTTCTTCATAAAGATTCTAGTATCAGAAAAGAGAGATTGGAAACAGGAAAGGACCATTTCAAGCACAATAAAAGAAAATGAATCATGAGATTTGTTCAGATGACTTGTTTACTCTGTAAAAAGTTTGAAAAAGAAAGTTACTAATAGTGAATATTGAAATTTAGATACAAACTCTAAAGGAAAATCAAAGCAGCAGAGAATTTTAGACCTTTAATGCTAAACCATTGTCTTTATTTTCCAAATTAAGAAACTAGTGGTAAGAAAATCAATTAATTAACTAATTAATAAATTATTAGTACTACCCAGTAAGTTATCAGAGTCAGGACAAGAATGAATATCAAATCAAGGCCAATATCTGAAAGGATTCTCAAATTAAACATTATAAGAAAAAGGTAAAGATTTATAGCTAACAAGTCACCTCTTTGGCTAAAAATAAAATATCTATTTCAATATAAATGTTGGATAGAACAATCGTAATAACCATTAGCTAGTTCATTTTTAATATGAAGGAGATATTTAAGAGAAAATTACTATGAATCTACTATAGAAATCAGGAATTACTTTGATTCAAAACCACACTGAGCTAGAAATGTCAATAAAGGGGGTCAAAGGGGAGAAAAGTGTGTTTCTTAACAAGCTTAGTAATCATAGTCCAGTAGGAGAATGACAATACTTTCATGTTCATAGCTGAAAGAAGGGCTGAAGACATTCTATTAAGATATAACAAAAGGAAAAAGAAAAATTGCAGTGAAGGGACCATAAAAGGCTCTTGTGAGCTTCTGAAAAACTCAGCGATAAAAAGAAACCTATATTAGTCATTTTGAGGAAGGTGGAACCATAAGATATATAGACAGTTAAGTTAGAGCTTTCAGGGATTATAACACACACATTGCAATGCCAACTTCTTTGTGTAATGTTTTCCAACAGAGTGGAAAAAGAATACAGAAATCTGTCAACAGTAATTCCATTCCTGGGAATACACCCTAGAGAAGAAACTCACGCACATGTGTACCCGAAGACAGGTGCAAGAATGTTCATACCATCATTGTACTAGCAGAAAACTGGAAATCATCCAAATGTCCATAGACAGTAGACAGGAGGATATACTCCTGAGTAGCATTCCATGGGATAGTATATGGAGTATTATACAAAAATGAAAATAAACTAGAACTGTACAAGACAAAATTGACCTTAGAATATAATTATGAGTATAAAAAGCAAATTACAGAAGGTTACAGTGTTATACTATTTAAATAAAGTTCTTAAACAAAGCTAAATAATGTATTATTTAAGCAAATAAAAACTGCTTTAAAACAAAAAAAGAAAGATGGTAAACACAAAGGTTTGGCAGTAGTTACATCTAGATAGAAAATAAATGATTGAACAGGTGAGTAAAACATAGGTAGATTCAATAGTATTAGTAATTTTTATTAAGTTGGATGATGAACTCACAGGTGGTTTGTTCTATACCTTATGTCTACCACTTCCTTTTCTTTTCATTTTTCCTTTGGATTTCCCATACATGTATAAGAGAAAAATATGTAGATCTAAAAACTGTCTCCTATTATTTTTGAGAATACCAGCACAAATTTTGAAGAAGGTCATCTAACGAATTTTCAATGGGAAAAAATGCAAAATGTTAATAACCCACTCAAACTCCACAGGCTCAAAAAATCATATGAGAATATGACTTATTTCAACAAACCTCTTTAAAAAGAAAAAGAAAATTTCATCCTCTTTCTAAACAACAAAAGGATACGAGAACACCTTCTTGCTTCCCAGGTCAGTAAGAGAAAAAATCAGAAGCAATTACCTACATCTGTTAACATTCTTAGAGGAAAAAAACTTTAAGAACAGAATGTTTAAATCTGTGAAGACAAAAATGGGCCAAGAAATTTGAAGTATCTTTCCAAGGAAGAGATTTACAAAATGAAGTTAAGAAAATGATTCAACCCCCTAGAATATTGCCAACACTGTAAACAGGAGTTGCAAAACAACAGCAAACTGAAATACCCAACATTTGTTCAGAATGGGGTTCACAGGATTTAGGGTGATTATATATACCTTTTATAAAGGTATATGAGAGGATGACCAGTTTTCGAAAAGTCAGAAGGCTAATATACTTAATACAAAAACATACCAGTTTTTACATAATTCAAAAACCAGTAGTCCTAGCTCCTCACTTTAATACCTAATAGTACTTACTTTCATAAAATGTTTATTTAAATTATCTGGTATTTGCTATGAAAATGATACAAATTCCTTAAAAAAAGGACCAAGGACACAAATATCATAGGGAGGAAGGTGTAAAAAGAATTAAAATGAAATTGTAATAAATACTTAATGTGCTTCTTATGCAAAAACCCAAAGCATTTTCAAATTTCTCTCATGAATGAGAAATATAAAGTAAGGTTTGGATCTGGGATATCCTAAACACTTCATCAATACAATCTTTAATCACAAGTGGCAATAACCTAATATCCATAAATTTTGTTTTAAAAGATGCTTTTGATGCTTTATACTGATATGAATGTTACTTTTTTTGTTTTAAGCATGGACTTTTAATAGATTATTTTTTAACGGAATGCATTACTCTTAACACATTGCTCTAAAAACCTCATCCAAGGCTTTACCAACCTCTCTTACAGACAACATTATGTTCCGCATATTTCTCAGCAGGGAAGATTGGCTTCCAGTGGGGAAACTTTAGTATCAGCTTTTCCAAAAAGCTGGAAAGGAGAGTTAAACTAAATTGCTCTTCCAGAAAACAAGAACATCATTGCTGCCAAATGCTAAAATCCCCTAACACCATGGGACATTTCCTATGATTCTGTATGTGGTGCAGGATGAGTTTTCTATAATATTTTTCTTAAATCTTTCTCCAAATAATAAATAATTACAATTATTGAAACTATGTATTTTATACATATAATATTTCAAATCCTTGCACATCTCTGCAAGGTATCATTCATCCAGTTTTACAGATGGGGGCATTGAAACAGAAAACAAATAATTTGTTCAAGGTCACACAGCTAGGAAATACTGTTGACTATATTTGTTGAGCAGTTACTATGTCCTGGCAATGCTCTGAATGTTTCAGTTGCATTAACTAAATCTTGATCCTCATGATCACACTATAATTATGTGCTTTTGTTGTTGTTGTTGTCATTGGGAAAACTGAAGCACAGAGAGGTGCCCTATGTTATCCACCCAGCAAATGCTGGACTGAGTTTCAAACGCAGGCAGCCTAGCTCCAGAGCCCACACTTCAATCAGTAGGCTATATTAACTGTTTAAATATTTGAACTTATATTCAAACCCATATCTAGCTCACTCAAAAACATGACTTTCAAAACGGAGCTTTCCCACTGTCTAAACTATATCACATTCCTTGTTTAATACAGCAAAGATATCAGATGAGTAATACACACCAACATATTGGCCAACTAAATATAATTCAGTGAAAACATACGTAGAAATACAAATTATTGTTTAGAGATGTGAATAATGATAATAATCCATCAGATATACACATAAACACGTGTTCATTCTTGTGCTGGGTAACAGCTGCATAATCCATTGGAAAGCCTATCCCACCAGGAATCCAAAGCTCAAATGTTCATGTCCTCTTTCTACATATACACTCAAATGAATCCACATACTTTCACTATCATAATAGCTTGAAGCAAACAATTGCACTGGACAAATACTCTATTTTCTGTCCAACAGATAGCCTGTGGAGCTGCACCTAAACCCTGCCTACTTTCCAGTATGTTTACGGCCTCTATCAAAGAGAGCTCACTTATTCTACTATTTCTATATAACGACAAGCCTCATCATTCCCTCCTGTTCACCATAATTATTACCTAAGACATAAATCTTTCAAAAGGGTCAAAAAAGTCAGAAACAAGGTTTTCTTTTCTCAGAGTTAAGGTTTATATCACTGTATTCCTCTCTTTGCAATCTCACATGGCATCGGAACCTGACCCAAACCAGTTCACTCGGCCTAGGATCACATACTTAGTAGTATGATACACAAGACATGATAGTAGCTGAAGCACTATTATTAAAGAGAGATTAAAACAGCTGTACATTATGCTGAAGCACTCACTATTCCCTTTACAAACAGACGGTCCTGGATTACAAGCAGCACTTGACCATTTAAATCACGACAACAACCAGATTTAACCAGCTGGGCCATATTCTCCTAGGCAATGCCTGTTGACCTCCTCAGTCACAGCTGCTCAGATGAAATTCTCATTAGACAACTTATTTTCAGAAGCCAAAGGACTCTCTGATTAAATATAAGTATTTAGATATAGAAGTCCTTTTTACAGTATTCATTTTCTGACAACTGTCACTTACGTTAGAGCCCAGCTACGTTGGCAACAAGATGGGTGATACAAAGATAACTAAAATTCATCATTTCATCACAGGAGAAGGATTTTTATCTTGGAAGCATTTTAACCTAAATTTATTAATCAAAGTCTTCCTTCACACTTCACCCACCAATATAAACAATGTTTTAAAAGGCAGGTACTGATATTCTTTCATTCCATACATCTATCCATGCATTTCTGAATTTATCTATCTATCTACCTGCCTGCCTATCAGTGACAAAAAAAAAACCCCAAGGTTAAATTTACAACAAAACAGAAATGTTGATGATTTTCCCACAAATCTCACTTTCATAGGAGGCACATGAGACAGAACACCTTTATTCATCAGTGTTTCAGCAATCCAGTGAAAACAGTGCTCTGAAGAGGGCATTTCTTGAAGATAAAGCAGATAAAACATTAGAGAATTATTTGGTTGATCAAAGAATCTGCCTGTAAGAGAATAACTTTCCTATTATTATGTGAAGAATTTTTGTTGATCATGTAGATATTGTTTTAAAATAGGTCAAAATAAGTAAACTTCTTATAGATCAGTTCCTGTATTTGAGGGGAAGTGGGGGGAGGGAGAACAAGAATTACTCAGGAAAGGTTATTTATTATGTCAGTAACACAGGCTTGTCACTCATAAGGTATGCTCTTCAAAGAAGCAAGTAGAAGTGAAGGAGAGGTGGGTTATGTATTTCCAAGCTGTTGCATGTGCCACAAGATAAGAGATGTCTCAAATGAGTAGTTGGACCTGGGGTTTCAAAGGGTCAACTCCAGACTAATATTGGTGGAGCTATGATACCTCCTCAGACCAAAAATATAGTTATTATAGAATCCAAAATCTATCAGAAATGTTTTAATGATCTTTTCTATAATTATTTCTATTCTCCCATTATACTGTTTTGTTCTGCTCCAAGCAGATACTGAAAATTAGGAATCAAACTCAAAATTAAAAATAGAAATTCTCATTGCTCTCATATCTAAAACACATTCTTCCACTTCTTTTTTTACTAATTGTTTTACCACCCTTCTATTCACCCATATTTAAAAATTCTGAACTACTTTCGAACCATTCCTCTCTCTTGGTCTCCTCACTTAAATGTCAAGTCCTTACAATTCTATCTCCTAATATCTTTTCCATATGCACTCCCTCCTTCTTCCTTCCTTTTTTTCTGCCACCTTAGTCCAGGCTCTCATTATCTCTAGCCTGAAACAATTTCCTTAATGTCTCTCCATGCTCCCATATATCCTACAGTTCTGCCAGATTAACCGTCCCGAAGAAAAGCTCTACTCCATCACTTCATTCAACTAAAAAATAGTCAGTGAATCCTTCATAAACTTCAATATAAAATTCAAACTCCTTAGCCAAGAATTAAAGAGCCTCTATAATCTGACTACAACCTACATTTTCAGTCTCATATCTCAAATATATCTTTTTTGATGAGTAACATGGTCCCCTCTCTTTACTATTTTTCAAAATTGTCTTGGCTCTCCTTGGTCTTTGGCTTTCCACATGAATTTTACAATCAGCTTGTTAAGTACACCATCACTAAACACTCACAAATCCAGTTCTGAGTTTTATTAAAAACTTACTGAAATTGTAGATTAAAGTGGTAAGATTGAAGGCTAATTATTATGTTATTAAGTGTTACTATCCACAAATAAAATACCACTCTCCATTTATCCAGATTTTTTCATGTCCATAAGTTTTACAGTTTTCTTAAAGGACATGTATGTATCTTTTCTTTTAATCTTTTGACCTCTTCAATCATTTCTACCACTCTCACTCCCCAACAGTCTGTCCTCTGTATCTATTAACTTGTTTTTCTTCTTTTATTTTAGATTCCACATGTAAACGAGATCAAACAGTATTTGTCTTTCTCTGTCTGACTTATTTCACTTAGTATAATGCCCCTGAGGTCCATCCATGTTGCTGCAAATGTCAAGACTTCATTTCTAAAATGTATTTAATTTGTTTGTTTGAGTGTTTATTTATTTATTTTTAGAGAGAAGGGAAGGAAGGGAGAAAAAGAGGGAAAGAAACATCAATGTGAGGGAGAAACATCAATCAGCTGCCTCTTGCATGCACCCTGACCTGGGACTGAACCAATGTGCCCTGACAGGGAATCAAACCAGCAACATCACTTTGCGGGACGATGCCTGACAAACTGAGCCACAGCAGTCAGGGTATAGATTTCATTTTTGTATGGCTAATATTCCATTGTATATATTCACCACATCTTCTTTACCGATTCATCCATCCATAGACACTTAAGTTGCTTCCATATTTTGGCTATTATAAATAATGCTGTAATAATAAACATGGGGATACATATATTTTTTGAATTAGTGTTTTTGTTGTTTTTGTTTTTTCAGATAAACACCCAGAAGTGAAATCAATGGACCTATGGTAGTCCTATTTTTATTTTTTTTAAGGAACCTCCATACTGTTTTCCATAGTGGCTGCACCAGTTTACATTCCCACTAACAGTGCACAAGAGTTCCCTTTTCTCCACATCTTCATGAACACTTGTAAATTCCTGTCTTTTTGATAACGGCCATTCTCACAGTTGTGAGGTGATATCTCATTGTAGTTTTACATTTGCTTTCCCTTATGATTAATGATGTTGAGCACGTTTTCATGTACTGTTGACAATCCATCCATATGTCTTCCTTAGAAAAATGCTTATTCAGATTGTTTGATGATTTTTTTGCTATTACATTGTATGAACTCTTTATATATTCTGGATATTAGCCCCTTATCAGATATAAAATTTACAAGTATTTTCTTACATTCATTCAGTTGCCTTTTCATTTATTGATGGTTTCCCTTGCGTGCAGAAACTTTTTAGGATGCTATACTCTCACTGATTAAGTTTTGCCTTTTTTCCATTACCATTTATCCACCTTACACCCTCTCCCACCTATACCCACTCCTCAACAAAAATTTTTTGCTTTTGTTGCTCTTTCTTTTGGTGTCACATTCAAAATATCATCACTAAAACCAGAATTAAGAGCTTACCACCTATGTTTTCTTCTAGGAGTTTTATGATTTCAGGTCTTACATTTGTCTTTAATTCATTTTGAGTTAGTTTTTGTGTATGGTGTAAGACAGTGGTTGAGTTTAGTACTCTTGCATATAGCTGTCTAGTTTCCCAACACCATTTAATGTTAAAAACTGTTCTTTCCTCATTGCACATTCTTGGCTCCTTTGTCACTCACTAATTGAACTTCCACGCATGGGTGTATTTCAGGGCCCTATATTTTGTTCCATTGATCTGTGTGCTTATTTTCATGCCAATACCATTCCGGTTTAATTATTACCACTTTGTTGTGTAATTTAAAATCAGGGAACATGATACCTCAAGCTTCATTCTTCTTCCTCAAGATTGCTTTGGTTTTTTGAAGGTATTTTGGAGTTCCATACAAATTTTAGGATTATTTGTTCTATTTTTACACGCCATTGGAATTTTGATAAGGATTACATTGAATTTGTAGATTGCTTTGGGTAGTATAGATATTTTAACAATATCAACTCTTTTAACTGATAAGAACAAATATCATTTTGTTTATTTGTATATTCTTCAATTTCTTTCATCAGTGTCTTATAGTTTCATACACAAGTCTTTCACACCTTTGGTTAAATTTATTCCTAAGTATTTTAATCTTTTTGATGCAATTACAAATGAGATGGTTTATTTTTCTTTCTGATAGTTCATTACTAGTATATAGAAATGCAACAAGTTTTTTGTATATTGATTTTGTACCCTAAAATTTTACTGAATTTGTTTATTAGTTCCAAAGGGTTTTTTGATGGAGTCTTTAGGGTTTCCTATATATAATAATATTGTATCAACTGCAAATGGTGAGTTTTACTTCTTCCTTTCGTATTTGGATAACTTTAATTCTTTTTCTTGCCTAATTGCTATGGCTAGGACTTCCAATACTGTATTGAATAAATGTGGCGAGGGCAGGCATCTTTATCTTTTTCCC
Source organism: Furipterus horrens (assembly GCF_987537825.1). NCBI lineage: Eukaryota > Metazoa > Chordata > Mammalia > Chiroptera > Furipteridae > Furipterus > Furipterus horrens. The sequence goes on along the minus strand of NW_028327172.1, from coordinate 33,846,599 downwards.
CAATCGTAGAAGAAAGGCTTTTTAGCTTTTCACCATTGAGTATAATATAAACCATAAGCTTGTCATATATGATCTTTACTATGTCAAAATATTTCCCCTCTATACCCACTTTTTGAGATTTTTTTAATCATAAATGGGTGTTGAATTATGTAAAATTCTTTTTTCTACATCTATTGAGATTATCATACAATTTTTATCCTTTATTTCATTAATGTGGTATATTATGCTGATTGATTTGCTGATGTTGAACCATCCTTGTACCCCTGGAATAAATCAAATTGATCATGTTGTATGATTCTTTCAATGTATTGTCAAATTTAGCTTGCAAATGTTTTGTTGAAGATTGTTTAGTTTATGTTCATTAGGAATACTGACCTGTAATTTTCTTTTCTTGTGGTATCCTTGTCCGGTTTTGGTGTCAGGGTAATGCTAGCCTCATTGAATGAGTTCTAATCCTGCCTTTTCTATTTTTGGAAGAGTTTGAGAAAAATTAATATTAATTCTTTTAATGTTCAGTAGAATTTACCAGTGAAGCTGTTGGGTCCTGGATTTTTGTTTGTTGGGAAATTTTAATTAATGCTTCAATTTCCCTACTAGTAATTGGTCTGTTCAGATTTTCTATTTCATCATCATTCAGTCTTTGCAGGTTTTATCTTTCTGGAAATTTACTATTTCTTCTAGGTTGTCAAATTTTTGGCATATAATTATTTATAGTAGTCCTCTTATGCTCTTTTGTATTTCTGTGGGATCAGCTGCAACATCTCCTCTTCCATTTTGATTTTATTTAAGTTCTCTCTCTTTTTTTCCTGATTCTAGCTAAAGGCTTGTCAATGTTGTTTATCCTTTCAAAGAACAAGTGTTTATTTTTACTGATCTTCTCTATGGTCTTTTTAGTCTATTTCATTTTTACTGCTTTAATCTTTGGTATTTCTTCCCTTCTAACTTTGGGCTTTTTTCCCCCTAGTTCCTTGAGCTATAAAGTTAGGTTGTTTATTTGTGACTTTTCTTGTTTCTTGAGATAGGCATTTAACACTATGAACTTCCCTTTTAGAACGGGTTTTGTTTCATGCCACAAATTTTGGTATGTTATAGTTCCGTTTTTGTTTGTCTTGGGTATTTTTTTACATTTCTTTTTTGATCTCTTCTTTGATCCATTGGTTGTTCAATGGCATGTTGTTTAATCTCCACACATTTGTGAATTTTCCAGTTTTCTTCATGTAATTAATCTCAAGTTTCATACTACTGTGGTTGGAAATGCTGCTTGATATGATTTCAATCCTCTTAAATTTATTTACTAAGACTTTTTGTGGCCTAACATATAATTTTTCCTGAAAAAATGTTCCTTGTGCACTTGTAAAGTATGTGTATGCTGTTGTTTGTGGGTGTGAAGTTGTGTACATATCTGTTAAATCCATCTGATCTAATGTTCTGTTTAAGACTGATGATTCCTTATTGATTTTCTGTCTGGGTGATCTACCCATTGATAAAAGTGGGGAATTTTTTAAAATCCTGCTTTATTGTATTGCTGTCTATTTCTCCATTTAGGTTTGTTAATAACTGCTTTATATATTTAGGTTCTCCTATATTGAGTTCATATATATTTGTATATGTTATAGTCTCTCGTTGGATTGACCCCTTTATCATGATGTAATGCTTATCTTTATCTCTTACTACAGTGTGTTTTAAAATCTATTTTTTAAGGAAATATGACAGCTACTCCACCTTTCTTTTCATTTCTATTTGCATGGAATAGCTTTTTCCATCCCTTCACTTTTAGCCTTTATGTCCTTATATCTAAACTGAATCTATTGTAGGTAGCATAAAGATGTGTCATTTTTTTAAAAAATCCATTTAGCCACTCTGTGTCTTTTGATTGGAGAATTTAGTCTGTTTACTTTTAAAGAAATTATCGATGAGAATGTACCTACTGTCATTGAGTTAATTGTTTACTGGCTGTCTTTGTAGTTCGATTCCACTACTACTCTCCTACTACTTTTAATTAGAACCTGAACGGTGGGGTGTTTAAAGATCTCTGCCTCTTCCTTCTACCTAAAATGCACAACACCTCCATTCCTGTCTATATAAATCTTTCCGTTCTCTAAGACTAGTTAAGACCCATTTCCCTAAAGCAGTTTTCTATGGTTTTCTATGCAGGTGCAATCTATCTTGTAAAGCCCTAGAACATTTTATTCATATAGCTCTCATGGAATTTATCACATATTAGACATTTAATTATAGCTCATTTTTACATGTCTTATACCGCTTACTAGAATATAAACTCTTTAATGTTATAAACTGTTTCATTCATTATTGGTGGCCCATATCATGTACCATAAAGGTTTTTAACCTAGGGTCCACAGATTCCAAGAATCCATCTACAAAATCCTGGGAGTCTATAAACTCAGATAAAAAAAATTCACTAATTTTCCATTGAAATTTTATATTTCTTTAAAAATAGATGTAGACAACAAACCACAAAATATTCATAGTATTTTTGACATTGTAACTAATAGAATCACAATATATTTTATGATATTGTACTTGATGAAGGTATCTCAAAATATGATTTATGGTTATCACTACTTCAAAATTATGATATGTTAGCCCTTCCATTAGATCTTATTGTTTAATGCATTAATAAAATAGCACTTTATGCCATATCACAAAGTTTAAGATTTAAAATTTTAAAATAATTCATTTTCGCTATAATTTCATGGATTTTACTTCATGCTTTTAAAATAAGAAAGGATCTGTCTGTACATTTAACTAGACTTACCAAAGGGATCCATTGGGGGGGGGGATAGGAGGAGAGGGTAGTGAGCAGGTAAGAATTCCTCAGTTCCAATATAGCACTTTGCAAAATAAGAAAAAAAAACTTGTAGAAAAATAATCATGATACCATGTAGTTCTTGATTAGGGCTATAAAAGTGTACTATGGACTATAGAATATTGTATAAATATATCATTCATAAAAATTAATAGTACTAGCATTGGAAAAGGACCAATTCTCTGTCCTCTACAATAGCCCCATTAAATGCAATTATGACAAATACCATATGATCTCACTTATATGTTGAATCTATTGAACAAAATAAACTGATGAACAAACTGGAACAGATGGACAGATCTTAGAGGAGCAGAGGTGGGAGAAGGACTATATAAAAGAAGGTGAAGAAATAAGCCAATGAATATATAAGCACATCCCATAGACACAGACAATAGCATAGTGAAGTTCGGTGGAGGGGGACAGGGCCTTGGTGGAGGTGAGCAAAGGGTGAGAGAATGGGGGACATCTGTAATAGCATCAACAATTTTTTTAAAAAGCTAAACAGAAGGGAAAAAAAAAATTGCTGCATACCTCTAAAGACAACATATTATCTTCCAAAGGAGAGTATCTCAAACAAGGACAGCTACAACTGTTCTATAGTTGGTCTTATTATAAACAATAATAGGGTTCCTTGTAACTTCTTATCACTGATATGCATTCTATCCCCAAGGAACTAGACAGAATAAATTCAATCCTTCCTCCATATGTCTTTAATCTTTAGAGACAACCATCATGTCATCCTTGATTTTCTTTTCTCCAGGGTTAATATTACTAGTTCCTTCAACCATTCCTCTTATTATATAATTTTGCATTTGTTATCATGTCAGTTGTTCTCCTCTGAAAGTACTTTGAGTCTCTTCTAAAGTATGGTAATTCTCAACTCAATACAATAGTTCAGATGCATCCTATTGAGAAGGGAGTTCAATGGGAAAACCACCTCTTTGCTACATACTGTAATTTTAGTAATGCTGATGGAGATAGCACTGCCAATTTTTTAGCAATTTTCATCATCCTAACTCCACTGTACTTTCTGTCACCTTACATACATAAGCTTTTTTTTTCAAATTAATATGTCTGTTATTTGAATTTCCTTTAGCAATTACTTGAGAAGCTACAAGTTTTGGTCACAGTCTCTGGACTTGACAATACGATGTATTAAATTTTATCTTGATGGCTAATTCTAAGTCCATATTTTCATTTTACCTTTTGTTTTATTTCATATATTACATTCACTGTTTCTCCCAGATTTGTAGCATCTGTAAGTCTGATGAGCATGTTTATTACTTTTTAATATTTGTACTTACTATATTATGTCATTAACATACACTAAAACACTTGAATTCTGATGCCTAAAATATATGAACTGTAGAAAACAATCAAAGTTCTGTAAAGTACATAGAAGACATTCTTCAATAGTAGGAACTGGAGGACTCATATCCTAAGTGTCTCTCTTCCATCAAATCTATAACACAGTAATAAAAAAGAAGAATATAAAACTAACCATTGCTTACAATAGAAAAATGATTTTAAATTCCCTTGTAATCTGTACAAAAAATCACCGGAAATCAATTTCTTTATTTGTATACTAAAGAGTTCTCTAGTGTATTCTGAAAACTACTTTCTTATATAACTAAAACCATCTTTCTGGTGGATCATTAAACTAATCTCACTTATTCAGAGATTATTAATCTGGCAGCCTTAATTATTCTAGAATATAGCCAAGAATGCAGAAAATAAAGTCTGAGCAGTCAAAAGAGTCAGCACCATGTCCATACACTAAAGATTATGTCTATTACCTGGAATCTCTCAGTATTTCACCCAAATATATTTGTTCATATTTTAAATATAGTCCAGAATGTCATAATTATATAATTTTATAATTTATAGATTAGTAGGAGAAAATTATAAATTATTCACAACTAAGCAAGAAGTAGCATCCTGCAACCTAAAGAGGAGAAACCAACACAAGCCCACATACTGAAAAGTATCTATATCAAGCGAACACAAGAACTCCAAGGTTACGATAATTGCAAAGAAATAACCATAAAGCCAAAGAGTACTAATTATCCCAATGATCTCTGAGGGCATCATTATAGCAAGGTAAAATAACTGACATTTATAATATGATACTCATCATAATGTCTCAAATTTATGTGGTTTGCAGTTCATAGAAAACTCTTATATTCATTATTATAGTTAATTCTCAAAATGTTTAAGTTACTAAGTCAGGTATTGGTACCATGTCAAATTAAAAATTTTGTGGCTCAGGGAGACTGTAGAACTTATAAAGGGTCACATCAATTATTAGATAGGTATCGGAGTTCATTGTCTACTGAATCATGACCCCAAGTCATCAAATAATATTTACAAGGCATGGTATATAATGTGTATAGTAAGACATAGAGGCACGTAATACATTTTAGAAACTGGCACAAAAACTGATGTGCTGAACACATTCACAACAATTAACTTGAAGTTTCCACAAAAATTAATCTGAAAGTTTAAACTTTGGGGCCCTTGAAGCAATAAAATTAAGTTAAATGAAAAATTCCTTTATATTAAATCCCCATTTCCCCACAGTGTCACAATTTTGAATTTAACTTACAATGTTAGTAATAAATCCAGAATCATTAATTACCCTACATTTTAAAATCTAAAATCTGCACATAAAAAGTGAAAGACCATACATATTCTAGCAATCACTTCGATTTGATTTATTTAATTGAAAATAGTATTAAAGAGTCTTTTATCTGCTTTTTAGGACATATTAGCACCTAAGTGGATTCTTATAGAGAGAGTACAGAAAGTGGGTACGTGATATTAGAAAAGATGTCATGTGTCAAAGCACTTCCTCCCTGAGCGTTTAGCTTTAACAATATCAGAAACCCTCAATTCTCAATTCTACATTTGGAGGTGAAAATACTACTATTTATGATATTTATAAAAATGAGGAGAAATAAATTATGCTGGGTTTTCTTTTTAAGCAGTTGATATTTTTGTAATAAAACACTATCCATCAAAAGGAAATAAGAGAGAAAAAATTAAAAATAAAGTTGCAGCTAAGAAAGTTCCTACACTACCTTTTTTCAGGGAAAGGCTTACAGTTAGTTTAAAACCTTGATCTGTTATCATAAGAACCAAAAAAATAAAATGCACAAAGTTTTTTTAAAAATGGAGTTATCTGCTTAACACCTTTAATGGATCACAATCTGCCATCACCATGGTAATAACCTCTGAATAACTTTTTATAGCTAGTGCCAATTATGTTCTTCTCTGGCCCTTGAAATCCCACTTACTTTTTTTTTAAAGGCCTGGAATCTTTAAAAGAATAAAGCCCAACAGTTAAGTCCACACATACCCTCTTGTTCAGTCCGAGTCATTTCCTCAAGCTTCTTCTGTTTCAGTGTGTCCACCACATCGGCAAGGCTCCCTTTGCGGCGTTCTGGGGTTCCAAAAGTAACACTGGTCATTATCTCGCGGTCCCGACTCCCTTCGTCAGGCTTATGTGGTGAGGTAGAGGTATTTCGGAAGGAATATAGGGAACATAACTTATTATTCTCTGACTCCTAGGAAAACAAAATAAAATAAAACCATTAAGATACTTGTTTCTTTGCATATCGTCGGAAAAAAAATTCCAAACTCAGAATGACAGTATATGATACTTAGATGGACAAATAAAATATGTAACCATCTGTGCTTAAAAATATACTAAACATTAAAGAAGCAATTATCAAAGAAACTAACATGAAGTTGCATAAGCTGTTTATTTTTTTATTAGAAAGCAGACTACGTGGTTCAAAAACAATTTTAAAATAGACGCTTCAACGTCTTTCTCATTTACACCCTTCATTTAAAATAGTTCAGATTCAATTATTAATTAGTAGGGTTGGTAAAGTTTTTCTTTTAATTAGCAGTTTTATTAGCAATGTTCTTCCCACAGTCTAAAAAATTTTTCAACCTCGCATTTAGAACCGGTAGAGAAATTGGTTTCAATAACCATTGTCAATTGTTCACCGGAAAATATATAAAATATCTTCATTCATGCCAGAGAGTTATCCTGTTGTTTTGTGCCCTGGGGTTTGGAGAGAAACATTTTTTTTCTAGCTGTACATCTGGCAAAAGTTACAGAAACCTCTTTCTGTTCCTTACCTTTTACATTTGACACTTCAGCACAATCACACACATTTTTCGTTTGATTTTAAAAATGGGTTGTGCTTATGCTTGTTTGTTTCCAAAAGAACAAGTTTATTACAGAAACATTTGCACATGAATTAGTTCACAATACAGAGAAGCTGGCTAACTAGTAAAAGAGTTAGATTCATCTGTGAGGAGGAAAAACAAATCTCAGATTAAAAATAACAGACACCTAAAAGTTTATAGAAAGAAAATGTTTTCATAATCTCTAAATCAGAAATGAGGGTTGAAATGAATTATTATTTGGCCATAGCCCATCAGTGGTCTTGCATTCGCCTTATGTGTCTGTGCCTGGGTAGTCTCGCTCCCGTTAAAAATCTTTGTGAAATAAATAAAGCATCTAGTCTTTGTGATTCTCATCAAAACCTTGAAAATCTTAAATGCTCCTATATTTCCCTCCATCTTCACAAAGAAGCCTGGCAAACTTCAACAACTAGAGAAAGAAGCAGGGGGTGAAAGTTACAAAGTTAATAACTTGTGGGAAGGCAAAAAAAAGAAAAATGGAATCTAGAGAAGTAAGTTTCCACATATATTAAATGAGATAATAATTGTACCCAATAAATGCTAGGTATGTAGTTATTATTGTCATTATATAGGAGGTAGGAATAAAACTTATTTTCAGGGTTATTGGGAGCATATATGAGATAACATTTATAAAGTAAATGGACACAATGCTGAGCTCATAGGCAGTGGTATTTAATAAATGGTAGGTCCTATTATTCTGATAGAAGGAGAAGACCTAGGAATGGAACCAAGAGGGATTTTCCCCACTCTGGACCTAAAAAAATTTTAGTAAGAAATGTTGTGAGTCTTGGAACTATATTGAATATTGTGAAGTCTGTGAATATACTAAAAAACAAAAACAAAAAATAACTGAATTGTATACATCAAATGCGTAAATTATTTATATTATATCACAAAGCTATTAAAAAATATTGAGCCAAATCTGCATTCCCATTGTTAGCACAATGCCTATCACTGAGAAAATGCTCGTTACATTTGTAATGAAATAAAGTAAAAAGGATAAAATTAATGGGGCAGGGCAGGAAAGAGAGCTCCTTTTTACCTTTGTCCTAGGATTTTTTCCTTCACCAGGAAAGATGTTGTATTTCATTAATGTTTACAATAACTCTGTGGAATGATGCTGAGGAAACCCTTTAGATGCCAATCATGTTTAGTACATGGTCTCTTCATTTTTTATTTTGTGCAAACAAAAACTAAGATATGTTTGCAAAAGCCATTTTGACTTCTTAATAGTATCCCTTCAGAAATCTGACTTAGGTGTTTTGAAATCGATAATCACCATTTGATCAATCGTGCTTCAGTCACTGTCATTTCAAATGCAAACTAATCTGATATTATAGCCTATAAGACAAAGACAAAAACAAACTTTGGCTCAACTTAAGCGATTAAAGACCAAATCCAAACTACAGATATGTGGAAGTGGTTACCTACAAAGGACTCATCATTGACTATAATATAGCAAGTCTTTTTATCACTTAAAATATAGTATAAGTCAGTCAGAGAAAGATAAATATCATATGATTTCACTCAATATGTGGAATCTAATGAACAAACTAAAATAACAAGCAAAATAGAGACAGACTTATAGATAGAGAGGATGACAGCCTGACAGCTAAGGGGGAGAGGGAGGTTAGGGGGTGGAGGGATTGAGTGGAAAGGAAAAGGGATTCAGGGACATGGAGAGCAGTGTGGTGATTACGGGAGACAGGAGAGTATAAGGGTAGTAATTGGTAATTGGAGAAAAAAATACAATAAAAAAATGTTAATGGTAGGAATGGCTCTCCAGCCTGAGTAACAACTTTAAGTAGTCCTTAAAACATTTAGGCTCTATAAAGTACCACCTTTTTCTCTCAGGACTAATTTCTGTCTTATTTACTCATGTCACTTACTTGTTAGATAGATTATGTTACTTGTTATTTTACATGTGAGAATGTGGTCACTGCTACACTGCACCATAGACTATAACCATGGGTTTCCACATCAATGACCCATACTGTCCTCTGTCCCATAATCTGTGCAAAGTGGCTTAACACTACCAAGAAGCAGGAAGCGAGAAGCTGAAGTCACGATTTCTCATAAAAGCCACAAGAACTACTTGTAACATGTCACCAATTCACCAAGATAGGCAGTGACGAAATCATAAATGGCTAAACTGTATAAATAATTTTATACTATTCTTAGGAACAATGGAAAAGGGCAAAATTTATTATTTATGGTCCTCACTTTAAACTTTCTAAAACTTAAGAAATATTGGTCTTTCATGAGTGGAGGCCTATAAGCAACTTATCTGAGTAAAGGGGCACATAAATCCAAGTTATTACAATGAAGAAATTACCATTGGGATAAAAGGCAATAATGCCAAATCAGAAACAGAGACTTGACAATGGACCTCTAATTTTTTTTCTAGAGAGCTAAATAATTTTTAAATAACTTTTGTGAAGAAAAAATCTCAACTTATTCTATAATTTCCAAAAAGAAAACAGCTCCCATGAAATACCAATTGAGGGAAGATTCCAAATGATAATATCTGCTGAGGATCAATGCATGGCCCTGCAGCACAGCTGTGGAGAGATCTGAGACAGTATTTCCCTAAAGCAGTGGTTCTCAAACTTCAAGAAAGAGAATTCCCTCGCAAGTATGTTAAAATGCAGATTCTCTCATCTCCTCCGTACCCTGAAGAGTAGGACTCAGGAATATAAATTTTGATAAACATCCCAATTGATTCTGATCACAGGTCCTTTAATTCTGCTGCAACCCACTTGAAGAAACACTGATTCCTAAGAAGGCAATGAAATAAGTGTGTTTTGCCTTAATATTATAATGCAGACACAATTATGAATAATTTTAATAAGCCTGGTTAGTGGTGATTTTTTAAAATAACATAAAAGAGATTACTTCTCTTCTTTTGACCTTTCTTGTGAAAACAACAACTGTATAACATGACTGAACACACAAACATCACAAAAAACAGAGCATATGCAGCACTGAGTAAGCATTAGTTAATTCAAAGGAAATTTACTATAAATTTGCTTGTCAACCCTTAACTTTAGAGGCCCCAACTAAACTAACAGTAAAGAAAATTTTTAAAATATTATTTAAAAGAATCTCAGGTCCCAACACAAGGAATAAAGAAAGTAATCTTGGTTCAGATTACCTAAAGAGCATTTCACCAGAAATCAATTAAACATAGTACGCAAATTATACGTAGAAGACGGAAAAAATACCCAGCAGTACCTCCCAAAAAAGTCATTAGGCAGAGTTTCTAGGAAAGACAAGCAATTTTCATAAATTAATATTTAATTAAGATGTTTTTATGTTTCAAGGGATAAAAAAGTAAATATTAAAAACAAAACATATGTATGTATGGTGATACGTGTTAACTAGACTTATTGTTTGTGATGATTATTTCACAATATATACAAATATTGAATCATTATGCTGTACGCTTGAAACTAATACAACATTGTGTGTCAATTACACCTCAATTAAAAAACATATGAGGTGATGGATGTTAACTTATTGTGGTAATAACTTCACTATACAGAAATATGTCAAATCATTATGTTGTACACCTTAAACTAATACAATGTTATATGTCAATTATATCCCAATAAAACTGGAAAAACATATTAAAATAATATTTCTTCCATCTTTCAGAAGGCGTTATTCAAAACCGATTGCTCAGCAGTGGTATTTAATGGATGGTCAACTTATATACCCTTCTCACAGTACTGTGAAAATATATCAAATATACTCAAATTTTTGAGCCTTTAAATGTCTTGTTCCTCTCCTCTAAAATGTCCTACGTCCCCTTTGACTATGCACTCAGACCCACTCTTCAAAGCTCAGATCACACTGCATTTCATTCTTGAAGTCCTCCCTGACTGTACTGAGCCTTACTGTTCTCCTATTTACTCACAAACTACACATTGAAGCACTTAATCAGATCCACATAACTTAGCATTTAATAACATACTAGAATAAATTATTCATTATTATTTTGCATGTATTAGTTACATTTGCAACTATACATTAACTCTTGAAGGAACGGGGCTATGTCTCATTCTTCTTCTATATTATTCCAGAGCATCAAACAAAATGTTGGCTGATGAAACAATCACTCACTAAATATGTCAAAATTAAAAATTAAGGCTAAGGGTAAAGATCTGTTCTAACAATGACCAGATTGCTATTTAAGTAAAATAATGAGAACTGAGATATTAAAAATAAGGGATTTGTTTAATAAAAGATTATATAGCTACACAGTAGAATACCACATGGCCACTAAAAACAATATTATGTATGTTGAATACAGTGTTGTTTATAGTGAGAAATAATTAGAAGCAACTTGCATGTCCGATTGTAGGAATTATTTGAGGGCATTATGGTTTTATACATATAGTAGAATAATCTGAAATTATTGAAAATCATATTTTTGTAGAAAACTTAATGATATGAGAATATCCATAATGTATAGTAGTAAAAAGTATGTTAGTGAGAAATATCAATATACTTTGTAAAGAAAAAACTATTTACAGAAGAAAAGACATTGGAATATCCAATGAAATTAATAGTTCTCTGAGTGTTGGGATAATAGGTAATTTTTCTTTTCAAAGTTCTCTGTACTTTTCAAATGTTCTATCATAAATAATACCTTTAATCAAAATAAATACTATTTTTGGTTGAATACAAATGCCAAAATTGTTGGAGAAAAAATTTATTTACAAGACAATTAGATGAAAAAATATACTGTAGTATTTAATATATAACCACACACACACACACACACAAACAACTTAGGAAGATATACACCAAAATATTTATAGTGATTTCTAAATGATTATATTATTGGTAATTTTTTTTCTTATCTGTTTTTTCTAATTTATAACTGATGAACATACTGGGATATTTTTGAGATTAAATTTTTAATTTAATTTAATTTTTAAATTATAGTATTTATTTAATAACTGATTTAATTAGTTTCAGGTATACATCTTAGTGGTGAGACAGTTACATAACCTACTAAGTGATCCTCCTTAACAAGTCTAGTACTCACTTGCCACCAGAACATAATGTTATCGTATTGTTTATATAATAAAAAGATGCTTGGAGGAAATATAAAAATAAGTTTAAGAGAATCAAGTCTGGCCTTCTTGAAGATGTCTAGAAAATTAGAATATCACAGTTTTTCTATACTGAACCTAGAAAAAATAAACAAACTTTCCTTCATTGGTATTTCAGTAGTTGGGTGCTCTCGAATAACATTTTCTAATAACTCTAATTACTTAAAAGGGAATCCTTGTATCAGCTAAAATCTAGATCCTTATAATTATCACCCTTTTTCCTGTTTGCCTTCAAAAGATATACAAAATCAATTTACTTATTTTTCCCTATTAGAGTTGTTCAAATATCTTAAGGAAAGTATTAAAATTAGCAGTCCTTTTCTAGGTGAAACTCCTCCAGTTTCTACACCTATTTATCACTTGACATAATTTCTAGACCCTTTGTTATTTTCATCTGATGCATTCCAGTCTCTAGATTTTGTTCTGAAAATGAGTTGCCAATAACTAAATGCAAACAAAATTCTGCATCTGCATTTTCAGCAGGAATAAAAGTAACACTCAGATTATGTGGCTTACCCCATATCACACATGTATAACTGGCAGAGCTAAAATCTAAATGTAGGTTTTCTGATACCATATCCATTGCTTTTTCCATTCCACAGTGTTTTAATTAAATCAGTTATCTATTTGTTTCACAAGTAACAATAAACAAATAAAATTAGCTATCTATTTTTGTATAAAATCACCCTAAAACCCAGCACTTAAAACAATAACCCTTTATTATCTTGTCTCATATCTGTGAGTCAGAAAGTTAGGAGCATCTGAATTGGTTCTGCCTCAAGGTCTCTCACAAGGTTGTTGTTAAATCAGTGGCTAAGGTCGGAATCATCTCAAAGGCTTCCTTACTCCCAGATGCGAACACTTTAAAAGCTCAAGGCTGAAGTCTGGGGTTCCTTAGACATCTTCCACTATTTCTGTGTGGTCTCTCCACGTGATGCATTCTCTCCAGCATGTTGGCTTCAAACTAGCTGGACTTCTTACATGGTAGTTCAGGCTTCGAATGGTGCATGCCCCCAGAAAGAGCAAGATGAAAGCTGTAAAACCGTTTCTGACCTAGCCTGGGAAGCCATGCCCTCCCTATAAGCTGTCCATGTGTGCAATTCAATAGTGAATACCAAGGTTTGCCCAAGGCAAGGGGATGGGAGTTTAAACTCTTCATTTTCATAGGATGAAGTTATAATCATATCCTCAAATAGTTGCTGTGAGAAACGAATTAGGTATAAAGCATTTAGGGGAGTGCCTATCACATAAATACTCAATAAATGATAAATACTCTTATTATTAAATTCAAATATCCTTTGTCCAATTATCCTTTGTTTCAATTTTCAATTCTGAAAATACAATCATGATAAGCATTGGCACCATTTTTAGATTTTCATTTATATTTGTTCATCAAAGTGGAACAATAAATACTAAACTACACTATTCTCTTCAATATCAATTCTCAAAAATCACCTTCTTTATGAAGTCATCCCAAAATAATCCCACCAAGAGGTGACACTCACAAAACTGTATTAACCTTACCCTTTGCAATCAGCTTTTTCTAGGGATGCTACCAATTCCCACTCAACCTAACTGTATATGGATTATCTCCATTCAGTCCAGGAGCAGCTACAGAGCACTGCTCTGATTCATCTGGATTGCAAACTGCACCTAGACCAGGAATGTGATTGGGCAGCCATAATGTGAAGAGAGGAGAACTTCAGTGGGCTGAGATTGTGAAAGTCAGAGGCCAGAGGCCAGAGATCATTTTTGTTGAAGAATGGAATTTTTGCCCTATAGGATGAAGTTGAAACCCACATACAGGCAGAAGTCATTGAAGCTGGGAGAAATGACTTGGAAGTGCACTCTCTAAGCAGCAGCATAAATCAGCTTCCCTTTCTGTCCCCCAGTCTAATTGTAGGGACAGAATATTATCCTCTCTTATCCTTTCCTCCACCCATTAGCAAGGTGGATTTAAATGTGTTCATTCTTATTGCATTGTACGTTGTCATTTTTGCTTTGTTTTTTCATTTCCATTATAGTCTCTCTCTAGTTACAGCTTTACCTCACTCCAGTCTGCCTTCCCTAAAGAAAAGCTTTATTGAGATGCTCAACCATAGATTTGTCCCTGATTTCTGACATTCCCCAATCTATAACCAACCTCTGTTTCCTAAGACCCTACCCAAAGGCACTGAAGAAAAGTCCAAATCCTAAAAGTGGTTCTTTTGAACACTCTTTTACTGAGACACTCCATGACTCTCTATGGTATGTGTTCTCCCTACTGCAATGAGTAAGAAATCCAATTTGTTTGACTACAAATATATTCCGGGGAGTCTTTTGCTGAAGGAAATTAAAGAATGCAATATCTGTAAATAAATTAAAAACAATAATAAACCAACCAAAAGTTGTTTTTGTTTGTTTTAAATCACCATGCACTGGCAACTCAACCATGTCGGTAATTAATACACATATATTGTTATAATATGTATAAACATCTGTCCAGAAAGTATACAGCCATCTACTATGAAAAATAGAGACTTTTACTGAAGAAGATACAAGAAACTTGTACATAGGACAATGACACCTCAGTCCCCTTCAAAGTAGGCAAAGTAGGCACCTTGGGACCACACACAGTTCTCTCAATCTTCATAAGCTGCCTCGTTGCATTTTTCTTGACTCTCATTGATGGTCTGAAATTTCTTCCATTTCAAAGGTGATTTTAGTTTTGGGAAAAGCCAGAAGTCACAGGGTGCCAAATATGGGTGGTAGGGAATGAGTCACTTGTGTGATTTGATGTTTCACCAAAACACTCTGCATGAAACGCAATGCATGAGCGGGTGCGTCGTCGTGATGAAGCTGCCAATTGGCAGTTGCCCGTAGCTGCGGCCGTTTTTGTCATATTATATCTCTCAGCCCACAAAGAACACTGAGGTAATGCTCCTTATTAATTGTTTGGCCTGGATGGGGATACTCATGATGGAGAACACCCTACCAACCAAAAGCTGTGACTTCTTTGGGCACGGAGAAGCAGGCCACCTCCAATGGGACAACTGGGCCTTCATTTCCAGATCATAGCAATAGACCCACAATTCATCACCGGTTTTGACCTTCGTGAGGAAATCTGGTTCAATGTTGGCAGTTTAAATCAAGTCATTAGCAACTGCAGTATGATGTTCCTTCTGCTCTGGTAGCAGAACCTGTGGAACAGATTTTTCCATGACATGTTTCATGCCAAGATTCTGCCCCAACATGTTGGACACAGTAGTCTTTGGAATCCCCAGAGCAGCTTCCAGTTCTCACACTGTCAGTCGCAAATCTTTGTTGATTGCAACCCCTACACATTCAACATTCTCAGGAGTTCTGCTTGTTGCAGGCCTTCCAGAACATGGATCACTTTCAACAGATTACCATCCATCTTTGAAACGTTTGTGCCATACCTTTTTGGCACTGCACTCGCTGCATCATCCTGAAAGCCTTCTGAATCATCTGAATAGTTTCTTTGGAGGAGTGTTCAAGCTTAACAGAAAATCTGATACAGATCCATTGCTCTACTTGCTCCATCATTTTGAATGTGATGGCCACACAGTACACATGCTCATTCAACAGTATCTACCACTCCCCACTGACTAGTACAGTGAAATCATCATTGTTCATTCATGCGCATTCCAGTCCACTCTCCCTGGCTGCCAGGTTACACTGATGTCACACAAACCATTCTCATTATATTAACAATGGCTGGACTTCTTCTGGACAGACATCATTGTGTGTGTGTGTCTGTGTTATATATATATATATATATACTGCTTTTTCTGATTCTGTTCTTTAAACAATTTTTTTGAATGAACCAAAGCCACCTGCAACTGTGCTGTATAAAAGGCATTTTACTACGGTGCTATTGGGTGACTCACAGAAAAGCTTCATCTAATCTAGGTTCCAATGCCTTCTTGCTGACAAAGGCAATTTAACCTTTTTAATATGCTGATAACTAAATTGCTAACATTTATAGGTTCTTTCTCAGAGGAAAAAGTATGTTTTTATCAAGTGTGACATATTTTAAAGAAAAGCATTAGTTTAAAAAAGCCTGCATAAGTGAAAATACTGAGTTTGGCTCTAATTACCAACAATTTATTCCTGATAAAAGCATCATTTGCTCTAATAGTGAAATAAAGTATATTCTTTTTCTCTTTTATTAAAAATGATAGTGTGTAGAATATATTAAATTTACATAGCATTCTCAAAGTTAGAATAACATCACATCACTTTATTCTATTACTATATTATCCAATAACAATAAATTTATTCATGACATTAGAATATAATTTTATGAACATTTGCTAAAAGTCATAATTCCTAAAATCTAAGAAGAAAAAGTCATTGTTTTTAACATGTTATTCTGATTCAAAGAAAAAATTATAAAATTTTTAAAAATGGCCTTATCACCATGATATTTAGTATATGGAAGTAAATAGAGTAAACAGTAAATATAGAAAACTATTAAAATCTCCAGACTTGTCAAGACGATCACAAAGAAAATCCTTGCATCATCTATATATCACCAGCCTCACAGACAGAATCAAATCTCAAGATTTGAAGGTCCTGAAAAACCCAATTGCTCAACCCCATCTAGTACTTAAATCCCCTGCACAAGAAAAGGTAGTACAATAGTTAACAAGTATAGGCTCTTTGGACCAGATTTTCTAGTTAAATCCATGTTTCCATCCACCTCACATATAACCCCAGACAAGTTAGGTAATCTCTCTGTGCCCTAATTTCCTCATCTATAACATGGGAGTGATAATGATAGTAGCACAGAACCTATCTCATATTGTTGCTATGAAAATTAAATTAATTAATAAAAATTAAACACTTAGAACAGTATCTGTTACATAGTAACTAGTCATTAAATGGTGGTGGTAGTAGTAGTGATGGTGTTTGTTAAAATGTCCCTAAAAAGCAACTTTTTTGACTCTTCTTAAAAACACCATTGCTAGAAGATTTGGCACCTCCCAGAACAGTTGATTCTATCATTGGAGGATTGTCAAACATTCATTTATAGAAATACGAATTCTATTCCTTCAACCCATGGAAACATTTCCATCCCATTGAAACCTTTACAACAGCAGCACTCTTAATGCTTACACACAGCTATTACAGTACCCTTGTATTGCTTCTTTTTCTAAGCCAAATATCCCCATTTTCTTCATTTCCTCCTCATAAGACATGGTTCAGTCATCCTGACCATTCTCCCTTGAGTATGTTCAATTTGTTTCTCTCACGCTCTTAAAATGCAGTTCTAAACTGAATATGCTCAATATTGTCTAAACAACAAAGAATTAAGGCACACAATCACCACCTTAGAGATATTGTACTCTAAAGATCTAATCATGGGACAGGCAGCCTCATAGATTAGAATATCTAATAACCTGATAACGTTTTGGTAATGAAACAGTAAGAAGAGCTTTAAGGGGAAAGTGCCTGACAGTGAATTCCCCAACACATGAAGCAACATTCTATCAAGGTTCAGCTATTACTTGATTCATGTGCCTACCAACTCCAGTTACTTTCATCTGGCAACTGATTACTATTTAAACTACCACATGATATTCAACCTAAACAATGCTACCAGGCTAGGTTGAGTTGGCTAAGACAATTTTAACTTTGAAACCAAGAAATTTAGAATTAGCAAGAGACTTAGTGATTACAATTCAAATGTTTCACTTTTGAGATGAGGAAACTGAAGCAAGTAGATAGGAAGTGACTTTCCTAAGGTCACATAGCAAATTAGTGGCAGAGATAAACACAGGTCTTCTGTGAGGTAATATCCTTTCCTAAATAACCCCAGGGAAAATGTAATATTCCCACCGATTCAAAAGAATGTGTTTTTGTTGTTATTGTTGTCTTTTGATAACTTAAAGTACTAGGGAAGAAATAGTATGATTACGCAGAAGTTGAAGAACTATAACTAGACAAGCTTTTCCAGAGTAAGTTTCTATGCATTTAGAGAGTCTCAAATGGTTCCATGGAGGTTTTCTTAAAAGTTAACTATTTACTCTAGTGTCAAGTTTATTATCCTTACATTCTCCTCCTTCACTATTGTCTTCTTACTGATTTCAGAGACATTTCAGAGTGCACTTATAAAAAATAACTATTTTTTGTATATAATAAGCAAAGCAGCTAATATGATTTAAGTAACTTGAATGCTATCATGGAAGCTTACATTATACCTATAACACAGAATTCAGATATCAGTCAGTTCATCAGGAACTCCTTTTTCATAAGCACATCCAAAAGAGAAATATGAAGAACACTTCGGGGTTTGTTCACCCCAGACATCATAATTAAGAATCTGAAGCAAAGAAAGAAAGGAGGTAAAGAGGGGAAAAAAAAAACCTCCCTACACTACCAAAAATAGGAAAATAGCCGGAAAATAGCAGAGTCAAGGTAGCAGAGACCTGTAGTGTGACATTATGACACAGGTATTGGCAGGGAAGAGGAATGCATGTAGTATGACACAAGTAATCTGTTGAAATGTTGTTTAATCCAGTTTCTGGGAAAGCTGTATTTAATTCAGGACAGAAACTAGAGCCATTGTGGGGGACCGGAGATCTACAGTCATTCAAGGGTATCAGAGTAGCTTCAGTAAAAATAGAAAATAAGATATAAAAGCCTTAGGAAAAAGAAAAGGTAGCTGGGATCCACTAGGAAAAGAGGCAGTCATTGGGCCCCCAGACACAAATATCGATGTGATTATTTACCTATGTCTATTTTTAAATGATGAGGATGGAGTCACAAAAATAGCTCAGAATATGTTCTTCATACCTCACAAATATTAACATTAAAGAGTACCAGAGCCCAATGAAGGTCTTTCAAACCCATTTGTTCCTTAACAGAGATTCTGCTCTAGTAACAGTGAAGTCCTGTCATGGCCTAATTTTCCCAGGGGAGAGATACTGGAGAGCACATTGCTCTGCATGGCACATACTGGGCACTCACAGCCACTGCGTGATATAAGCAATTTCCCTTCTGCGCTGGGACCTTGCCCAGTAAGGTTCCCAATTTTGAGAATTGCACCTCAAAAGCCTTCAAATTTCATTTTAATACATCAAATACCAGAGAAGGAAAACTCTGACTCCAAAAAACCTCCGCTGCCTTGCGGCATACCTCTTCAGGGGAAAGGCTAACGGAGTAAACCCCGACAGAAAATCCGGAGCCGGAGTCCCTAAGGCGGTTTGACGTTGCAGTCAACACCGGCAACTCCTGCGGCGCACCTGAAGCCAAGCTGTATTGACTCCGTCTTTCCTTTGGACCCTTCAGCTGTGAAGAGAGGGGGGGTCTGCTGCATGGGCAACAGCAGACCCTCCATATCACCCTGCCCAGGCTCTGTAGCTTCAGCTTCACTGGAGAGGACACTCCAGCGTCATCGCAAGATGTCGATTCAACACGGGAGGAGACAGATACCGTGTCACTCCCGAGTCGGACTGCACAGCCATTCTCGGCGGTGCAGATAGACTCTTAAGAAGCTACACCATCGTCTCTCGAGACGGACGGCTGCCGACGACGACGACGACATCAAATACATATAATGGCTCACCAAGAAACTCTTGGTGATCTCGAAATTTTTAAATAATATCTCTAGCTCTCTGGTTTAAGTTTGTACAGATAAAACAAATACAAAAAAAAAAAAAAAGAAACTAAGTGATTTTTCAGAAGTTTTGTTGTTGATAAAACACCTACCCAGCCATCAATCTATCCATCTGTATTTACATTTCCAGAAAAAGGGAAACTGGGTACAAAAATGTCACAAATTTACCACAAAGCAGCAAGCAACTCTAATCCTGTCATCAGGTGCCCCTTGTTAGCTTGTGTTGTTCTACCTGCAGGCAACACAAAAGCTTGGATTGATGTCTCAGTTGCAATCATAGAGCCTACGCTTGCTCTCTGGCAGGGGTGGGAGGTGTGAATTTTTCTTTTTCTTTCAGCTTTCATATGCCCCAACACTTAGATTCAGACTGATTCCTTGCCCTTCTGTGTCATCCTTCATGGATCCAAAAGGAGACCCAAACCCTAATCTTACTGTCAATTTCAGAAGCAAAATAAATAAAACTATAATCAACTTCACATACAAACCATATCAGTGTGAGAACAAAAAAAAAAAAGGAGAGAGAGAGAAGTATCTTTGATAGAAACATACAAGGTACAAAATAAGTTAATATAATGGATGGGCAAATGTTAACTCTGAATTCAAGAGCAAAAATTCCTCAGTTTATTCGTGGATTACATTAGCTTAATCCTGGCTAACCCAATGCTTATGTAAAAAACTACAGATTTATCACTGACACTAAGCCAAAAATCCCTAAGTAACTGTGAGTGCCAAAAAAAGTTCTAATTCTTTGGGTTTCCAAGCAAATGAATCTCTTCTATTATACTACTATAATCTATCAATGCTTGAATGAGGTCAAATTTCTTCCCAGAAGTTTGATGTACTTGAGAATATTGAATTCTAGGTACTCTCAGTACCCTGGCAGTGAAAAGAAATCAGAGTTAAATTATAAGAAAAACAAAAGTTTATAAAATAACTCAATCATTTTATTAAATAATGCTTCCCATTTTCTAGAGTGCTAATGAAATATAAAGAAGATAAGTGAAATGCATAAATATTCATTTCTAATTTTTACCAGATTGTAAAATTTTATTAGCAAAGGTTTGTAATTTATATTGTACTTTCAATTTCATAATGTAGTTTACAATGAGATATATCATTGAACTCAAATTTCATCACCTAGAAAAGTAATGCCTAGAGGTCATGGGAATGTAGTAATATGAAAATAATATTTAAAAGGTTAATAGTATAAAAATATATATTACATCACATTGAAAACTACAGTAACAAAAGGAATAATAGCTTAAAGTTGTGTCTCTTTAGAAAGGTTGCATTTCTCTTGGAAATCAAGGGAAACTTATTGCAGAGGACAAACTGATAATTTGCATATCCAGGTAATTAAGGCACATTCATTAGATGCATTCAAGAAAGATTAGATATGTTTGGGAAGGAACAGAGTAGGGTCTTTCCTGCTTAATGCAGGTGTTTTGACTCAATAATCAAAGAGAGTCCTTTCAATCTCATCTCGGAATGAACAGGGGAGCAGGATTTGTTATTTAAAGTCACCTTTATGAAAAGTAACTGTCTCCAAATTAGTGTAAGAGGGTAGATCTGGAGGAGTGTAAATTACAATCCCAGCTTCCCCCTCCCAAAGAAATATGCTGCATATCTAGGCATCACCATCTTATCATGCCCATGTAGAAGGCCCTTAAGGCTCACATTTCATTCTAATCATGAGAAGTTCACATTAGTCATGTAAATGACTGCATGCTATATAATTTATACATTACACTTTCTACAAAATGTTGCTGAGAAGAATTACAGAAATGTACAGACTTCATTATTCCAGTATCATATCTCATTATAGTAATGTACCTAGAACATCACTGGGCAAGAAGAAATTCTAAACAAGAAAGTGTACATGAATCAGAATAACCTATATACTGAAATGTGCTTGTGGAGTTCTACTTTAATCAGAAAATTATTGGTGTCTTGAGATCAGTTTTCATTGATTAATACTGACCAATCATGACAAAAAGCCTATTTTTAAAAAAACTTCTATTATGTTTAAATGTCATTTGAATTCATCAAGCAAATAAAAGCTGTATTGGAACAGGCCTGCTCAATCAAATTGTCTGCTAGACAAGATCATACCAGATTTTCTATAGTAATCAAGTCTTTTAAATAACTATCAAAAGGTGGCTTTCCTTAAGTGTCTGGAAATGCTAGAGAGCCCCAGCTACACTTTGCGCATGAAGGAATATTTGCATATGTAAAGTAGAAAGGCAAAGTCAAACCACAGGAGCAGCCTTGGCTTCACTGAGGATATACACTAGCAGCACATTGGTTAAAGAAATTAAAACAAAATATTTATGAGACATAAAGGTACAACATAAAAATGAAGAAAATTAGGGGAATATTGGCCGGATGCCAGAAAAAAGGTAATCCTAATGATCATGAAGGAGTCTTATAAATTATAAGTGAATGTCAGTGATGGAGTTTGTTAAGAGATTCATCTTATAGTTGGTTCTCTACAAACCCCAGATACTGAATCTTATACAGCTTGAAAAATCAAATAAAAATAAACATGGCATATCCCATCTCCTTGAAAACATTCTGTATACACAATTTTATTACACCGGCAAAAATAAGAAAAGATACTAAGAGTTTGATTTTCCTTGAACTGTCAAAATACCAAAAAAATGCCAAAAGTCTTTGTACAGATATAGAAAAGTACTGGATATTTATATTTTGGCAAGTGCTCAATATGCAGCCTGCATAATCACATGCTAATGAACAGGAGTGTGTTCATCAGCATGCATACCTGATCCTTCTCGCCCAAGGGGGAGAAAGCCAACTATACTAGAGTATGTTAATGTTTCTACTTCTGAGAAAAGTCTTGATAATATGCTTAGTAAGAAAAGTTTTTCAAAAAAGTATATTTAGAAAGGTATATTATATTATTAAGAGGAATGATAAAACAACTCAAGTTTTCATAAACAGAAACATTTTCAAGTAGTATATGAGTAATCATTTTGTTTAATTTATACAACCCAGATTTGGGAGCTTTTTTTTAATCCTCACCTAAGGACATGTCAACATGTTTATTGATTTTAGAGAGAGAAGAAGGGAGGGAGAGACAGACAGAGAGAGAGAGAGAGAGAGAGAGAGAGAAACATCGATATGAAAGAGAAACATCAGTTGGTTGCCTCCCATACATGCCTTGACTGGGGATCGAACCCACAACCTTTTGGGGTACAGGAGGAAGCTCCAATCAACTGAACCACCTGGCCAGGTCCCAGATTTGGGAACTTCTTTTAAAATATATTACTTTTCTGTTACTTTGGGAATGAAACAATGCACATAACCAGGGGTTAATGGAAAGATGATCAATGTGTTAACATTAGACAACGTTAGTTGTCTATTTCACAACCCACAACATGCAATAAAAATACGTTTTAATTTTTTGGTTCAAATTGTAAGTAAATTTGTCATTAAGTTTTGAGACAACTTTGAGATATGTTTAAAAGACACAGTACTGTGTGCTCATACAGTTTCAGATTTACAGAAAATGGGAAATTTCCCCCAGGGCTTCCTAGAGAATGTTGTTTCACGATGCAGAGAGACAAGGATGGACATTGCCACTTGTTACTGGAGTTTAGGTTTGAACTTTACTTAACTTGAATGAATTTCCAAAATACTAAAATGAAGGAGTAGTAAATAACAGTTTCTCAAGAAATCTAAACCTCGGTAGTTTATGATTTTTTTTTCCCAGTGCTTCATAGTTCAGTCAGGTACCAAAAAGATACACCTAAACTTTTCCTTAGGTGTTAAGTCTATAAACTACTTAGGACCAAGTGAACTAACGGGTTTCGCTATGCTTTCTAAAATACAGTCTGAATAAAAGTGAGGAAAATATGGGTGCTGCTTTATATCTTAAATGACTAAATCTTACCAAAAATTGGCAACCATTTTTAAAAATCTTTTAAAACGCAAGAAAATTAGAAATCTTCTAAAAGTCTGTCACAACATAAAACATGGCTGAGAAGGAGTAAACCCTCACTTAAAATTTCCAGACTATGTTATCATGTGATGAAAACAGCTCCATTTCCAGAAGTGGTACAAAGTCCACACCAGAGTTTTTATGATTCCAAGTAAAGTGCATAAAACTCTCCAGAGTTGATTAGCAATGTCACTGGACTGAACACAAGAAAAGGCAGAGAAAGATAAATTGTTTGCAAGCAAGAAAGTATTGTTCCTGACATTTAGTAAATGTCTCAACATGCCTATTATTATTTTCTTTCAATTACAACAAAGGATATTATTGGCATTTTTTATTTATAGCAGAAAAATATTTTAAAAACTTTTCTAGAAAATAAAACTCAGTTGGGGGAATTTAATTAGTCTCCAAAATAAGGAGGTCTGATATTCTGGGGCTGAGAGTCCAGCATGGTTATTTCTACTTAATTGGACAAGTAGTTGAAAACTAGATGCATATAATCTCATTTTGGCTTAAAATATACATCAATATAAGCATGCATGTAAGTACACATGTGCACACATGTAGAGTAGATCCCACTTACAATCTTATCACTTTTTAAATCTTGTAAGAGATACTGTTGGAGCCTTACCCACATCCCCATGGCCCACCCCAGAAGTCACCTGCAAACAGTTCCCTCTTAGGCAAAAAGTGGGACCACCCTTTGTTTGGGAAAAGCATACCTTCTCCTTGGTCTCAGCAAGTTCATTTCCTATTTATTCTTGACTGAATTTCTACCCACATGCACATTACTTAAAATAGTCTCCTCACCCTCTGTATGAATCTTGTGTTCTTCAGAACCTATGGCAACTCCTCAAAGAACTTCCCTAATTGTTCACCCTTCCACTCATCATCAAACTCTCACCTGCACTAGTGCAATAGTTTTCTTAGTAAGTGTTCTTGTTTCTGGTGTTATCTCTTACAACCCATTCTCTACACAGCAGCCAATGTGATCTTTTAAAAACATAAAGCAAATCAGTTAGTCCCACTTAAAATCTTTTAGTGGCTTCCTCTTGCACTTGAAGTAAAGCCCAGACACCTCACTTTAGCCTATGATGCCCCACAGTATCTGCCACCTGCCTGCCTGCCTCCTTGAGTTTACCTCGTACTGTTCTCTCCCTCACCCATTCCACTCAAGCCAGTCTGTTGTTTCCTGTTGCTCAAATCCACCATCCAAAAGGTTTCTGCATTTACTCCAAATTTGTGCATAGTTGGCTCCTTCTCATTATTCAAATCTCAACCCAAATATCACCTCTTCAAAAAGACCTTCCCTGGACTGTTTAAAGGCATCATCTCAATCACATTTTCTTATTCAATTTTCTTCATTGCACTGATTATTTTCTAAGATTATCTCCCTCTATGAAACTTCTTCATTGCTGGTCACACTATTAGACTCTAAGTTCCATGACAGCAGAGATCTTATCTGTCATATTCACAAGAAAGTATCTGCATCTGGAACTTAGTAGGTCCTCTATACTCAAGTAATTTTTAGCAGATAATCATGACAACACGGTATCACATGCCGGCCACTAAACACTCCCACCGAATGTTCCTCTATTCTTGTTAACATTAAAAACATTTGTCCATGAAAAAATTATGTGAACTTTTTCCTGCTTAATGAATCAGTCCCAATGGGAACAAAAACACATTTGAAGGGACAGTGTCAATATTTCTCCACCAAAAAAAGGTGCTGGTACACCAGCATCACAATGAAAATAGTAGTGATTGTACATAGTGAACAAGGACAGTGAGTTCTTTTAACACTAACTTTTCAGCTTTCAAATGGATCTTACCGATTAACACAGCACACTAAATTTAAAATTAAACATTTTTGCATCCATAAGTAATTGTAATTAAAATTGGAGTCTAAAACTTCTTTTTTTAATCTCAAACTGGTTTTTGAATGCCGATCTCTAAAATTTCTATTTTCCTTCTTTATTTCCCATTCTTTGAACCTGTGTGGCCTCTCACGTTTTATTGGAATGCCACCTCAAAATAAATAATCAGAATTTTAACATTTAAAGATTTTTTTTTCCTAATCAGGAAGTAGGGATTAACAGAACTTCTCTGCTTTGTCTTCACCCTCTCTTACAGAAAAGCTCCTCTGTGGTCTTCATGTTTCAAAGTAAAACCCTTTCTGAACCCAGTAGATAAGAAACTTTTAGTGCCTGTTTCTAACTGTTCATTAGAGAAGGCCATTACAGAAAGTAAATGACAATGGAAACTGAATAGGTGCTATTAGAATTGTTGTTGTTGTTTTTTAGACTTTCTTTTAAATTTTATTTCCCCACAACTATTTTAGGGGGTTCGATTAGAGTAAGTAACAACTATGATCCATTGAGGAGAACTACATGTTTCACTTAACTTAATAAAAATCCTTTTAGACTTCATATTTACTTGAAAGTAGAATGAGGTGAAATATTTATTAAACTTCTTACTTTTGTGACAGTCCCCCTTCCCCAACACACATACACACTCTATATGTAAGTTTGCAGGGCTACCCCCAAAACTAAAATCCTTCTATTGTTTTTCTTTCCTGTGAAGAAAAATTGTTTGGTGATATGATACTTGCAATATAAGTCACTACAGGTCTAATGTTACAGTTGTTACACAGTACACAGTATTGAATCTATTGAATGAAAAGGGGCACAAAGGGAACTTCCTAATGCAGCTGCTATTTCCCATTTGTTAAATCCTTTTACTGTACCATATAAGTACACAGCTGGGAAATACTATAGAGTGGGAGTTAAAACAAAATATTTTGGCTTCCACACATTCAGAATATACAATGGGTCCAGTGGAAAGCAATGTGTGACTTCAAAGAGAGTGAAAGTTTGAAAACATTTTCAACAAGGATGATTTCTTTTAGACTAATATATACCATATTTGTGAATTTAAACTATTTTTATATTATCATATATCCCACTTACTATGAATTTGGTAAGCACATTATTAATGTATCTATTTTCTGACAAAATTTTAGATCATAAAACTTTAAGAATGACTCACAGAAACAATTTGGCACTTGCCAAGAGACACACAAAATTGCACTGAGAAAAATGAGCGAAGTGTTCCCTAAAAAAGTAAAATTCGAACTGTATTATTTCTGCCTCAACTTATATTTTCCAGTTTATTTTTATCTGTCAATAGCTATATTTGGCATAAAAACAACAATATATCTTGAACCCACCCCTTCTCTCTATCCCATTTCCCTCCACCCTAATCCTAGCTACTGTAATCTCTTACCTTAATATCTAAAGTAGCCTCCCAACAGATCTATCTTCCTCCTTTCACTCTGTCTCCCTCCCATTCATCCATATTACAGCCAGAACTATCTGTTTGGAATATTCTTAAGCCATTAATGCCTTTCCACTGCACCCAGAATCAAATCTTACTTCCATGATGTTATCTACAAGGTCTAGTTGAATATTGCCCTCACCAATCTCTCTAACCACATCTGATACTACATTGCATCCTCTCTCATTATACTCCAGCCACCTAGACTATCTTAAATTCCCTAAAACTCAGCTATATTTGGTCGCCTCAAATATTTCATACACACTATATTCTCTTTGCTATTTTTACTCCTTCCTCTATTCTTTGCCTGGCTAGTTCCTATCATCCTTAGGTCAGCAAGGTCATTTCTACCCATCCATTCTAAATTAGGTTTATGCCATTATATTTTCACATAGCATCCTGTTCTTTTTCTTCCTAACACATATCACAATTTTAATTATGTATCTGTGTGTATATGTGTGTGTGTGTTTGTATACGTATGTATTTCTGTTCCTTCTCCTAGATATAAACTTCATAAAGGCATAATCATGCATGTTTTGTTCACCAGCACCTAGCATAATGCTGCGTCCAGAGAAGGTGCTACAAAAATATTTGTTGAAATAAAACATAGTCCTAATATATTGCCGAAAAGCCAGCAGCAGTGACTGAATATCTATTTTACTCATGCTATCTTGGAGGTATGAAATGAACCACTCAAGTTCAATCAGAAACATAGACTTTTAATCTTGCTTTATTATATACCTCCTCTCTTTGCCCTATTCAAGGAAAATAAGTCTTGCAATGAATCTATCTAATTTTATAATGATAAACCCTTTGAATCTGAAGTTAATCTAGAAAAATCTTGTTTTTTCTTCCAATCTCCTAAATCTTACCTACTGCTCCAGAGCACTAGTTATATCTGCAAAATCATCTGAAGAAGAAGCATCTGCATCCGTAAAATATGAAATCAAGACTTTGAAATGGATCTGAGACATTAAGCATAGAGCAAGAATTTAAATATATGTTATTAGTAGTAAAGGCATTTTTTAATATTACCTTATTGTTAATTAAGGAATAAAATTTTTCCTAATTGCCCACTTAAAATGTTTTTCATTAATTAACTCAAACAAAATTTAAGAAATGTAAAACGGAGCTTAAATTCTTAATAAAATAAAATATATTAAGGTTTTGGTCAGTTTTAGATGCTAAAAAAAGAATATTTTTGCTTTAAGTTAGACAATTAATGTTACTTACTATGGTTTCTGTTTTGATGAGTAGGGACAGAATTTAACACAAGAAAGCTAGCTAACAAACTACGTGTATTTGATGCTGTTGCTTCTACCTTTAGCAAAAACTCCTGCAGTCTGATGGAATGATACTCAGAAGTTTTGCATGTCCTTTTGAAATTAATATATAGGAACATAAGTGAGAAAATCTTTATTATAAATCAAGAATGGCTATCAAAAATGAAAACTACCTGCATTTCCTCAATGAAGATGTATTCTTCATATGATTTCATTCATGTAGACATGCTTGTTAAATACAATTTTTCAATATTAATACACAGCCACACTTTATTTGATCATACCTATTTTCTGGTATTATCAAGTTCATCACCTTAAATTCAGAGATTCAGAGAATATGTAACAAAATCTTCCCCAAAATTAAATTAAATATCTTGTGGCAAGGTGACCTAATAACGGACAAAAACTAAATCAAAACCATTTTCTAATTTTTCCCAGATAGAATAATATTAATAATATATGTGATGGTTGTTTTATAATCTGAACACAATGAACTCTAATGATATGTATCTTGAGCTTTCTCTAAAACACCTATTTGTTATGAGACCGTACTAACCAGCGCACTTAGTGACAGTGGTTAGATTTTAAAAGCTCACCATTCTTTGCTGAGACGACAGAACGTTGTCCCAGTCAGCATCTTGTTGAATGGTATTGACAAGTGTTGGTAGCTCCTCAGAGTGAGGTTTGTTGTGCATTACGGGGTGCAGAGGCAGATGGGAGGCCACATGTTGATCACTGCTCTCTTCCTTTTCCCTTGAGGTCAAATCTTGGGTCATCGCTTCCTCTCCATCAGCTGAACAGGCAAATGGAGAGGTGGCTTGCTTGGAAGACATTCTTCTGCGGAAGAAGGAAACAGCATGAATTAAAAAGGACTATTGATGACAAAACAAACAAACAAACAAGAAGACCTTACATTTGACTAATTCAAGAAAAAAGAAAAGTTCTCTGAGTTCAGAGATGTTTTCCATCTACTCTAAACCACTGAAAAAGAACTCTGAGCTGATCTATTCCACTTCCTCTTTTTTACTTTAACTTGCAAAACTTACAGTAATTGCTGCATATTTTCTCTCTTACCAATCCATAAATGAAGTTTTCATGGAATAAGTTTTCATTATGTATAACATATGTATGTGTGTACTTCCCCCCCACCCCCAAGTTCTCCCAACTGGATTATAAGGTTCTTGAGAGTAATTTGGTTGATTTGTCTAGTAATGAAAAATAAATAAATAAATGAACTAGAAAATGAGCCAGTCTGGAAAATGATTTGTAAGAACATATATTCAAATTTTATTTATGCTTTACATTGGAACAAAAGAAGTCTGTGCAAGAAAATATAATCAAAAGAGTAAATAATTTGTGATGCAAGTCCTAAGCAAATTTGGTCCTGACTTCTTCTTTGACACCTTGTATTGACTGCTAGGCCTAACACTGTTTAGTGTCAATGTGATCCTTTTCTAAAGACCTTCAAGCTGTGTCAACTGCTGTAATTTAACTTTAAGGCGACACATTGATTGAGTGGCTGATACTGTTAGATTAGTCGTAAGGCAGGTTTATAATATTTGAATTGAGCATATGAAACAACTATGCTTTTTTTATATTAGAAAGTATAAACAAGATTCAAAGCTTAGTATTAAAATAGTAAAATGCCTATAATGCATATTTTTAAAGCTTCAAAAACAATTACTGAACATCCATCTATGAATCTACACGTAAACACTGATTACATTCGGCACAAGGTCTCTAGTCTGTGCTTTCATATACAAACAGAAAATCATTATTATTAAACAGAACTCAAAACTTTTAAAATATCACTTTATCAAGATGACTTTCATAGCAAAATGTATAGAAATAAAACCACCAAAATTTTTTAAATTAAAATAAGAGGCAATTGAGTATCTTTTCTAAAACTTTATGTCATTTTTGGTTTATAGCATATTTAGCTCTAAAATTGCTGTGTAACGAAAGGAATAAAATCTCCACCTTAATTGCTCTTTAACATGAATTGATTTCATATCATTTTTTAAAAAATGCACAAATCAGTTAACATAGGAAACCACATGAGTATTTTTCAAATTAGCAAATCATTAACTTGCTAGTACTGTTTCTACAGACAAATAAATACTGATTAAAGGGTCTAGAAATCTGAGATTAACAGTTAAATTTACAAATCTGTCACATGCTTTCATGAATATTACAGTGAAGGAAATATCAAGTGCAAAGAAAAATAATTAAGTTAATTCCAATTTAAACAGTAGTTTTTATGTAGCAGCCCATGTTTCACATAGGATTTAACAGCTAATGCTAAATTTCTCACAATTAATGAGCGGGCTAAGATTTAGTATCCTACAGTGAAAAAAACTAAGATAAGATCAGCTAATCTAATTAAACACAGTTCTAAATAAAAGTATTACAGGCTTTTGAAGTGCTTTGAAACATATTAAAATGTTGATACCTACTTATAATAATCATTCTACAAATATAAAATTTTCATCTATTAGACTTGATACTAGAAAATAAAATGGTGAAGGAAGTATAGAAGAATGGCTATATTTTCTTTGAGAATAAAGAAATAAAATGTTCAAAAGAGTACTATATCAAAAAAGTATATTCTTGACCAATTTCTATAAATACTAACAAATGGACAAACGCATACACACTTAGGGAAAATAATACCAAAGGATGTTTCTTAGTCTACATGAATCAGTCTAGAGTTTATGTCATTGGCCTCATAAATACTGTAGTAAAACCAGGCAAATTATAACTGTCACACAAGTTTATCAAGAGCGTGTCATAAACAACAAGAATGTTTTCGTAGTTCAGATAATGACAGTATCAATAATGTAATCACTCACATTAAAAACAAAAGAATGAATTTACTGCTGCTTTTTAAAACAGCTCAATACAATTGAAAGTCAAAATCCAAAACTCATAGGGACTTTAGCTCCCCAACAAACATTCTCTTATTATAAAGTGATTTGGCTCCTTCCAAAAGCAATATCTGTGATTGTTGCTTTAGTATAAATTAATCATGACACAAAACGCAAAAGTCTCTTAAGAATAATTTCAACTGCAAACTGCACCAATGAACAATAGTGCACAATCCTAATTAAACACAACCATGCAGCTGTAAAAATAGACTAAATCTGTCCAAAGCCATGAGTTGAGTTTAAAGGCTGGTTTGTTAGAGTGTTTTCTTAAGGAAGGCTGGGCCCTCAGTCTTAATCAGCCAATAAATTATTTCCTGCAATTACATTAAATAGAAAATTATCTTCAAATGGGGAGTGTTAATTGAAAATCAAAATTCAGAGGGAAGTTTAGAAATTACACGCTGAATACAATTAGTGAGGAAAGGCTTCACCTCTACTTCATCAACAGTCTTCTGGTGATTCCTCCAGTGACCATTCAGGAAAGCTACCTATTTATAACATCACACAATCTGTCTTTTATTTGGCACCTACAAACACAAATGTACATCAAGGTTAAAAATAAAAAATAGGCTGCCAAAAAAAAACACAAATATTAAATCTGACTGTTCAGCCTCGGTTTACACCATCATTAAGGGACAAGAAGAGGGGTAAGGTAGGACAATAATGTTAACAACCAAGGAAAGCATACTCAACTTCAAAATCTCTGCCTTCAGCAAAGGAATTAACATTTCCTTATTCCAAGAAGAATACTCTTCCATACTATATTTTAGTTAAGTTTCTTGTGTTTACTGTAGTTCTGAAATATGTTGTTAGCAGAGAAAAAGGTGATTTTGTTCTTGTAGGTAGTATTGCTCCACTCTGGGCATTTTCTCTTGATAAAATTGCAGGGCTTGTTTCAGGTTCGTTTGTTTATTTTTAAATTTTTATTGATTTTTAGAGAGAGGGGAAAGGAGGGTGAGAGAGAGGGAGAGAAACATTGATCAGTTGCCTCTGGTACTAGGGGTCAAACCTCCAACTTAGGCATTTGCCCTGTCCAGGAATTGAACCCACAACCCTTCGTTTTATGACACTACGCTCCAACCAACTGAGTCACACTGGCCAGGGTTCAGGTTTGTTTTTTATTTGGATTTATCGTACTTTTTGTTTGGGGTGGTGGTTTCGTTGGATTTTTAAAAGGAACATCTGTACAAATGCATTTATATGCACAGTTTATTAAATAAGTCAGATTCACTGATTATTAGATTCGATTTACTGATTATTTTTTGCACAATTACTTTATTAAAGAGTCCTTCAATTTACTGATTACATCTTCATTCATTTCATTTCTTTAGTTTAACTTTCCCTTTTAAAACATTTCACTAGACCAACTAAACAGTGTTCTAGAAGCTGCAAAGCCTCTTGGTAATGCTTTTAATGTAACCATTGCAACATGGCCACTTTCTTTAGAAACTTATAAATCAAATATACACCTGTTTTAATGTTTTATAACATCACATTAGATTCTTAATGTTATCTTTAATGCTCATATCAGTAATTTTCCACTACAAAAACTTTCACCCCCAGTGTATTAGAATGGTATCTTACTTTAGCTGCTGCCATATATAATAAGCAAAAGAATAAAAACCCTTGTGAAAATGGTCAATTTCCATATGACTTGACTTTGTTTTATTTTTGCACTATAACTTAAAAATCATTCGCATGAATTGTTTTTTTAATTTGTATTTTTAAAAAATCTCCCTAGTTATACCCCCTGAAAACAGGGGGTTATAATGGAAGTGCTGACACAACCCTAACTAAAGCAGCGCAAATGTTGCCGCTATAATACACAAAATCAAGTTCTATTATTCTAAACGATCCTCGCTCATGGGATTTTTCTTTACTGTGCTCCCAGCCAAACTGCTGAAGCATGAAAAATTTAAATGCAATCAAATGCGCCCAATTCTACTTTACTAGAACAAGTGTCTACAGTGGTACAATCTTAAAAGGAGATGCAACAGATTTGTTTGGTGTTTTTTTTTTTAACTGTTTATTTATAATACAGTGCATTGGAGATAAAATAAAAGAGGAAATTACACTCACATGGTACCAGTGTATTGACTACACAGAGTACATTATAATCAGAGAGAAAAACTACATTGTCAACTTATCACATTGGTTAAACAAGATGGTTTTCTGGGGCATAGCTATTATCAAGTAAAATCTCCAAAGAGAATTACATATCTTTGGAACACATAAAACTAAATTCCCATCATGTGTTCCCCGAGTTTGAAATGTCTCTGCCCAGCAGATCAAGTGAATTCCCAGGATGCCAGGCCACACTGGAAAGAACTTCGGGGCTCAGGACTTTCGGGAATGAGGCTGTCAGAGATAAAGTCTCCTGTAATGGATAATGTTTTCTAGGAAGCCAGTAGGGGTGCCTCTAGAAAGATAATTATTTTATTCCAAAGCCCCAGTATAAAATCTGGATGTTTAGACCATTACAAACCTACTGAAACAGTGAATTTATCATACTTTATATCCTTTAACAAGAAATCAAGATTAGCTGGTCCAAGACTTTATAAAATGGCAAGGACTGTACATGTACATATAAAGTCCTCTATCTCAGAAAATCATAGTCTCTAGAACTTAGAACCTTTCTGGTTTGATGCTGTTATTTTTAAAAAACAGGGCTTTGTATATGTTTAAAAGTTAAGATTATTTTAAAATACTTCCTCATAAGGCATAGCCTCTCAAAATTACCTTTTCTTTACTACCACTTGGGAAGAAAAGCTATCTCCAAACTATCATTTGGTACTTAATTTAACTATAGAAAGGAACCACTGAATTTATTAGAACAATATTTTTAACCGGATTTTTTTAAATGTTTTCATTACTTCTAACATTATTATCAAATGGCACTCACTTTTTAGGTGTGTTACATTTATTCAAAAGGAGCCCTGTTTTAGACATAAAGGGACATTTTAATAGTTGGTTTACTTAAAGAAAAATTAAAAATTCAGGCCAACAGTCACTTTTTATTTTTTGCAACTCAGCCCACGCTACAAGGTAGACTCACTCCATTCAGATAATTCATTGTTAATTCAATCCTGCATTGATCTGACACTGAGAAATAAACAACTAATTTTCAAAAAATATAATACAGTGCCTCTCATTTTAAGGAGCATGAGTAACAGATATGTTCAGCTGCCAAAATGCACAATACCCAGAAACCCCTACAAAGAACGTCAGTCCACCCAACATAGGGCAAATAATGATTTTAAAACCTTCATGTACTTCTAATTCCTACATTTAAGGGTGGTGGGGGCAGGCTGGGAGGAGGAACTTGATTCCAGACATTAAAATGAAGACATCCCTTTTAACTCTTTTCCTGTTTCATTTGGGTAAAGCCGGTGGGTTGTTATTGATTCCTTGTTTTATCCAGCACTACTCCTCTCCCCAGCTCCACACCCTCAAACTTATCAAGGCTCCTGCCAGGTTTTTCTCTCTCTTTCGTCGGTTTAATGAGAAAAATTTAGTGGAAAAAAGATAACTGCTTTCAGAGCTACCTTGGAGGGTTATAAACCAACCTTTTCAAGTTTGTAGTAGCTCTTTCAAAACATATATGGTAACATATGCAGACAATATCTGTTGGAAGAAAACTCACTGATTTGAGATAGCTGTCAAATCAATAGAGATGAGGCAAATGAAATATGCTTGAAACCCTTGAAGTATGTCTAAGGAGGGGCTTAATTAATGGATTTAAACTTATCTAAGGCTTCTAATTGTTCACAGCAAAGCACCAAAATTGTCTCCAAAGGCCTTCTGAGGTTCTTACAAAACAGGGACTACCTGGAACAGATTCTTCTCAAGTCATCAAAGTTTGTGTTTCTAGAGTTTATATTTAGCTGACAATATTGCTGTCACTTTATATAGCTTAAGACTGTTCTTTGGACTAGAGCTCATATGTCTTGGAATGCTTTGACTCATGAATTGTTTCTCCTGATAATGTTACATCACGTAACCACCTCTGTCTAATTGGCTGGTATCTGCTGGAAGAGGCAGGCGATCAGCCTAGCCACTGGCCTGCCTGTTGAACTGCCTATGGAAGACTTGTATTATTACATGTGTCCCTGAGTATCCAGTTTCTTTCAAGGATCAACTTAACTTCATGCAACCTCTATCTATACTTTTTGCCTGATAGAAATAATATTCAATTTTTCTCACAGTTTATTTACCAGTAACTCATTGGGATCTTTGCTTTGGAAAGCCAGGCCCAAAAATACATAAATAAAATCAGCCACTGAACAATAAGAGCAAAACCAAACAATAGCTACTATAAATATACAGTAACTTAGAGGATTTTAATCAAGCACAATGACTTCATAGTTCAACTCAATGTGGCTTGAGTAAAAAAAGAGATGTGTAGAATAATAAGAAAGAGAATTTATTATTTACATTCACTTTGAATCTCCTCTTCACATGAAGTGAGAACTGTAATTGCTAAAGTGAATATCAAACATGTTTTTGTCAGCTTGAAAGATACTCGTATGGAAGCCCAATTACAGGACATCTTATCCAATTATTAATAAAAATTATAAACTAGAACACTAGCTTCTCAGAGAGAGAAGGTAGGAGGTGTCACCGAATACTTTTCCACTCTTACCTCTATTTTTCACTTTTTAATACAACCAGAAAAAAAAGAGAGAAATGAAAATTGATAGTTACAGATTATTTCAAAAAATGAAGGCTCACACATGGTGACAGTGAACAAAATTATATAAATAAGCTAATCTCTGAGGTTCTCCTTTAGCTAAATAAAGCAAGCCAGCAAATCCTCTCTTTCATGTAATGAAATAAGAAATACATTTCAGGTTCCAATCCAATAAGAGGAGGAAGAGGAAGGGGGGGCAAGGAGAGAGGGAAGGAGAAGGGGAAAGAGTGGGAAGGGGGAGGGGCAAAGGAGAAAGGGGAGGAGAGAAACAACTGTGGCTTTGCAGTTCATTTTCAGTTTGTCTCCTTAATGAAAACCTCATTGTACAACCCTGAAAACCATTTCCAGCAGGCGAAGTATTTCTGATTCAGCAGAGGTTACACAAGCATCAAAGCAGTTAAATATAGGTGCCAAGCCGCATTGCCAGGAGCTCTTAGTACTGTGAGTTAGTGTTACCTGACAGCTTAGTGAATATAAAATTACTTGTTTCGCCAATTGAAGACAATCAAATTGTCACCTTCCATTGTAATAATGCACAACTAGTGATCAGCAAAGTGCAAACATAATTACCATGAAGAAAACAAAAAATCAAATCTAAAACTCTCTAAAAGGAAACACACCTCTCTGGCTTCACCCAAAAAGGAGTGCCTTTAATACTGAATGCTATGATGCAACATTTATGTTACTTAACAATAGGATTTATTAGTCTTACATTAAATTAACAGTGAAAAACAACAAGAAAGACCAATTCATAAAAAGTGAATTACAAATACCAATAAGAACACTACAATTTTCCAGACAGAGTAGAAGTCCTGCAAATTATATCAATGCCATTTGGGCCGATAATGTTAAGTGTATATCAGCAGCACATCCATTATAAAAACCACACTTTCAGAGATTCCTTTCTAACCTAGAAACCTTTCTGAAGATTGAAAATACAGGTAGGATCCAACCTCAAAGGCTTTTGTCTCAATTTTTCCTTAAAAGAAAAAAGTTATGCCTTTCTGTCTTCTAAAGTCACCTGTATTTTTAAGGCCAAAAATTCATCTCACAAAATTGATTTAGCAATTTTATCCAAGTTCAGAAAAATAACCTAGCTTAAGGGTACATGTCCACCACAACTATTATTGAGACACTCAGCATCTGGAATTCTCGTCCAAATTTAGTGGCTAGATTTACCCACTATCAAAGTGATTTCAGTAACCCAAACCTGGGTTAGTATTAAAGCACGGAAAATTTGACATGCTTCTCCCATACCCTGAAGATTCCTAAGGTATAAATATAAATATTGCTCTAAACAAACTGCATTTTAGTAATTTTATAGCTAACTCAAAATTTAAAACATTCAGATTTACATCATTTCTTCTAATATGTCAAAACCTATCCTTCCCATTCTCAAAACACTCATAACATAGGAATTTTCTTCTTTCATCAATAATGTCTTCCATTTATCAGAAAAGTATATCATGCTAACAAGCTAATACC
Organism: Furipterus horrens; assembly: GCF_987537825.1. Classification (NCBI taxonomy): domain Eukaryota; kingdom Metazoa; phylum Chordata; class Mammalia; order Chiroptera; family Furipteridae; genus Furipterus; species Furipterus horrens. The sequence continues at coordinate 33,809,128 of NW_028327172.1, read as the reverse complement.
TGATACTCCATTTTTACCTGATACTTCTGTTCTAAATAATATCATTTATAATCCTCTAACTAAAAAACGGATTAGTTAAGGCAGAGAAAGAAAAACTGTACCAGAGTGAAAGTGGAAGGAATTAGGGACTGTCCATAACATATAATTCCCTAAACTTAAACCTTTGCATATAAATTCAGACATCTGCATCTGATAGATCATTCCTGAGAATGATGCTTTCATCCTTTATAAATTTGAAATGGCCAATTAATCCTACATTGCATTCCTATTCTTACGTTCCTCCCTTTAGTTAAGAAAGGACTGTATTTTAGAAAAAAGGGTTAGATGAAGACACTGGGATGACTCTGTGTTTAAATCAGAAGCAGAATGAGGATAAGAGAAACAGGAGAAGGGGAATGTCCAATCTCTAGTTGGAAGTCTTACGGCAATTTGAGATAAATGTCATATCATTAAGAGAAGTCTGGATGTGAGAAATAAGACTGTTTTAGGAAAAGTTTTTTTTCCTTGACCTTGCCAACTTTCAAATAATGTAATAAAGTTTTCTTCAAGGGATCCTACTTATAATCTTAACACAGTAAAAACTTCCCAGTAAAGGGGATGTGATGAGTGGTTTTATAACTTTAGTGATGAATAACTTAATACATCCCTAAAATTATGCTGATACAGAATATTCATTACAATATAGTAATAATAAAAAGTATCAACAAGAAAATAAAAAGAAAACCTGTTTTCAGGGAATGTCTTCCAGACCCAGAAAGATAAATACTTGCATAGATAGTATCCTAAGTTTATAGTAAGTGGAAGAAAAGTAGAAAACATAAAGAGATTTTGTTTGATATATAAAAAAGAAGTTTACTCTGTATGTTCCTTAAGGATACGGATCATGTCTCTCTTGTTCATTACTGGATCCCAGTACATAGCACAGTGCACACCACATTGTAGACAATCAATAACATTGGAAAGAAAGAGGAAAAACCAGAGAGATGAGTAAATAGCTTATTTTGTTAAATTAAGAAGAACAGATAATCACAGAACTACTACTCACATGCTACCTACCTACACATTATTCTCTCTGTATACTCTTTCTACCAAGCATCTCATTCCTTAACATCTAAGTCATGATTTTCACATCTATATCCACAACACTGAGCTCTTTCTCATTTCCCTGAAATACAAGAGTCCTCAAATGACTGCTAGATATTTATACCAAGATGCACTCTGCTATGTCATAGTCAACAAACTTAAAATTAGATTCATCATTATTTCCCTCAACATCCTCCCTCATTCATTCACACCCAGAAGAGCAACATTCTCAGAATCATCTAAGTGCAAAACATGAAGACTATATCCATCTTTTCTTTTTAATCTTTGATCCCCATTGCTAGCCTATCACCAAGCTCCATCAACTCTTCCTTGATAACATTTCTTAAGCTCATACCTTCTTACCATAATAATAATCACCTTAGTACAGGACTGTATTACACTTCCTACCTACACTTTTGCAAGAAACTCTAAATCGGATTCCTTAATTTCAGTATCTCCCCGCTCTGAATCAGTCTTACTAACAGGCCCTTTATCAGATCAGGAAAAGTCATTAGCTCTTCCCTAATGACAGAAAAGGTCCAAACTCCTCACTCTGGCATTCGAAGTCCTCCATCCAAATCCAGACAATCTTTTTAAACTTCTAGTGGTCTACACCTTACCATTTTACTCTAACTAGACTGATATACTCAAACTTTCTATATTACTGCCTCCCAGCCTTTCCATTGCCTGTCTCTCCATATTTTCCTTACCTCACTTTCATAACTCTAGGAAACCAACGGAGACTATTCCAGGTAACTGTAATCCACCCTTCCCTTAATCATGTCTAATAAGTGCTCTGAAAAATGTACTTTTGTACCACTCACTCAACAATTAATGCATACTATCTCACATTATCTTTTTTAAATATATGACATAATATTTTTGATAAGTAATTAAAAATTTTCAAGGACAAGAACAAAATTCTAGACTTTGCTGTATTTCCACTGTACCTAGTACAATATGTTGCACATAGAAAACACTAGACAAATATCTAACCAATTATTTAAATATTATTGAATGAATAAGCAGAAATAAATTTAGGGTATTATACTTAACCAGAGGATTTAAAATAAAGCTTCTAGATGTCTTTACATAAATTGGTTTTCCAGGGCTATCTCCTCTTCCACCAGTCCCTGGCCAATTAATCTCACTTCATATTTTAAAAGTTCTACATATTCTAATAGATAGACAGACAAATAAATGGATGAATATGATGGATAAATGACTGCTGGAAAGACAGTTGAAAAGATACATAAACAGTATTTATTAGATGCTTAGAAAGTACCAGTCCCTGTGCTGAGCACTGTTGCATGTATTATTGCATTTAGTTTTCAAAACAACCCTAGGAGTTAGATAGTGTTATTATGAGTATTTTATAGATAAGGGAACATGGCACAAAAAATGTTTTTCTGAAAAAGAAATTAAAACTTGTGTAAGGTTGTACATAGTAAATACAGAAGGCAGGATTTGAACTTACGTGGTCTAACTCAAGGGCAGATTTAAATAAAGATAACTGACAGTAAATCTAAATTAAATAATTATTAAATATTTTTAAGCATTATCTGAATTTCCTTTACTAATTTGTACACTTCCTATCAAATTGTATTTTTAATATTTGTTAGTCTAGTTACTCATTGAATCCAAGCTTAGTCAAAAGATTTGCTGTCTTTACTTTTTCCTTTTTTTACTTCTATGATTGGAGGATTTTAATTACTGGTTAACAATGGGGGGGAAGGGAAGCAGGTAACCTTTAAGCACTTTGACTCATTCTAGTTTGACAACAAAATTAATTATGGAAGTAGTTATAATGCCATTGGCATATAGGGCTGTAGCTTTTATACTGTAAATTTCGTAACAAATATTTGCTGGATGTTAACTATCCATGCTTTCCCTAGCATGATTTTTCTGGTTAGCCTAAATAATCAACATTTAATTATACTCTTAAACAGACAATTGTGAGATAAGGATGTCACTGCCCCTTCATTTCAAGGTCTAGAGAAGAAAGAGATCAAATTTCTACCTTCTGGCTCTTAACAGAGAAGCCACAAAAGAAGCATCAGGTACAGTTGAGCTGTGTCACTACAGAAGTAAATGTGAGGACAGCCTTGAAAGAAAGAAAACAAGATGAGGTTCTTGAGCAATATATATTTAACCCACCACCCATCTAGAGTTTATTTCAGAAAATGCAGAGTAATTTAGATATCCTCTTAAAATCTGGCGACCATAGAACATTACATATGCCCTAACTTCTGGGGGAAAGAAATAGAAAAGGCCCATACATAAAGGCATACATTTTGATAAATTCTCTGTGAAAGATGAAAGAAGGTTTTCAGCATCAACCCAAATTTTCCCTTTTTTTATATAAACCAAGCAGTCTAGTTTAAAAGAAAAAAAAAAACTCTAAAGTGCTGCTATCTTGTATTTCTCCCTCTCTACTTCACCACTCCTCCCTTCCTCATAGGCATTTGCTTTGAATTTCTCCCTTGGATTTTCTGGTAGCATATTATCATAAACAGCTCTATTAGAACACGAGAATCCAATTGTCTCCATTAATAATTGCACAGAGTTGTCTGAGTTACCATTATAAAAGGCAAGTGCCACTATTGTTTACCAAGTATCTTACATATGCATGCGTACCAAGTCACAGAACTCTTAGTTTTCCCAAGCTTTTTTATGGGAAAGAACCCTGCATCATTTATACAGTTCTGCTGCTTCCTCTGATGTGAGCACCATCTCATAATTTCCCAAAATGGAAAAACTTTTATAATTATCAGGCCTAATCTATTTGATTTTTATCAATTCTCCCAAAGTAAATCTTTAATTGGCATTCATGGTACCTAGAACTGGAAAACTGCTATCAGTCTTAAAAGAATCTGTTGCCAGAAGGAAAACAAAACTGTGGTGCAGTGAAAAAGTTTACAGTAGGGACTTAAACCCCAGGCCTCTTAATTATTAGATCTGTGAACCTGAGGAGATACATAACTCTCTGAGCCTCCATGTCCCCTTCTGTAAAATTAGAGACAACACGTCTTCCTTGAAGAATTATCGTGAAGGTTAAATTAATATAGTGTAAGTACTTAGTATTTGGTAGGTATTAAATGAATGCTAATTTCTTTTAAATAAAACTTCAGAGAAAAATTGTTTGACTCAAAACAGAAAAATTCTTAAAGAGAGAGATTCAGAATTTTTACAAATCACAATAAATAAAAGTTCCGTGTAATAGTTTTCCAGTGGCAACCCACAACCCAATGCTGAGTGGACCAGTGACTAGGACTGTGCCAACAGAGTTAAATACATAGGCTACTACTTCCCCAAAGGTCTAGGGATACGCAGGAATCACTCTTTATATGGAAGAAACCAAAGCACCGCATCTGCTGCTGAGGACTGTGTTCCTAAGGATAACAGAGTCCTGGGCTCTGGGTACCAGACCTCCTGCAATTAACTTCTTTCCTGGATTTTCAACCTAAGCAGTCTAAGAATTTGAAGACTATACCCATTTTCTCAGAATTAAT